>NW_026606615.1:1372500-1475000 GCF_029890125.1 Rhinichthys klamathensis goyatoka
CATTTGTACAGATAATATATTTCCTAAGTGTACTGTAAGGGATAGTTCACCCAAAAATGATCATCATTTACTCACCCTTAAGTTGTTCCAAACTATCTCTTTAAAAAGAGCACACTTTTACAATAGTTTCTTAACACACTTAAGCACACTTTTAAAAAGTGCTCTTTGTAAAGTCAAATCAAAAGTTGTACCTTAAAATACATTTGAAATGTTTTAATAATCTTTTATCATGCTTTAAAAAAAGTACGCTTATTTTGTTGTTGATGAACTAACTAAAGCATTTGAAGTACTTGATTATAATTTTAATTGAAGTGTGTTATTCAATATTCATTTTTATTAAGTAAATATATTTTAAATGTTCTTCTGAATTGCATCTCCATCATGTAATTACAAATATATTTAAATGCATGACATGCAAGTTTCAATAGAAATTACATTAAAGTATAGGCCTATACTGGTTTACCTTAAGCTTGTCATAACATTCAGCAAGAACTTTAACCATATTTCAACAGATAATAGAAGTAATCATTAAATTACATAAAGATGCACTTAAGTGTATCTACATAAGTGGCTCACTTCAACTAAACAAAAAATAATATGCAATGAAGTGTAAATATTACAATCAGTTTGCAGTTAAGTATATTCTTTATTTTAAAATGATGCTAACGTGTGCTTCTTTCTCACAGGGGTCTCTAGTATACTGTCACTGCAGTGTTCAGTGAGTACAGTAACACAGGGGTCTCTAGTATACTGTCACTGCAGTGTTCAGTGAGTACAGTAACACAGGGGTCTCTAGTATACTGTCACTGCAGTGTTCAGTAAGTACAGTAACACAGGGGTCTCTAGTATACTGTCACTGCAGTGTTCAGCGAGTACAGTAACACAGGGGTCTCTAGTATACTGTCACTGCAGTGTTCAGTGAGTACAGTAACACAGGGGTCTCTAGTATACTGTCACTGCAGTGTTCAGTGAGTACAGTAACACAGGGGTCTCTAGTATACTGTCACTGCAGTGTTCAGTGAGTACAGTAACACAGGGGTATCTAGTATACTGTCACTGCAGTGTTCAGTAAGTACAGTAACACAGGGGTATCTAGTATACTGTCACTGCAGTGTTCAGCGAGTACAGTAACACAGGGGTATCTAGTATACTGTCACTGCAGTGTTCAGTGAGTACAGTAACACAGGGGTATCTAGTATACTGTCACTGCAGTGTTCAGTGAGTACAGTAACACAGGGGTATCTAGTATACTGTCACTGCAGTGTTCAGTGAGTACAGTAACACAGGGGTATCTAGTATACTGTCACTGCAGTGTTCAGCGAGTACAGTAACACAGGGGTATCTAGTATACTGTCACTGCAGTGTTCAGCGAGTACAGTAACACAGGGGTATCTAGTATACTGTCACTGCAGTGTTCAGTGAGTATAGTAACACAGGGGTCTCTAGTATACTGTCACTGCAGTGTTCAGCGAGTACAGTAACACAGGGGTATCTAGTATACTGTCACTGCAGTGTTCAGTGAGTATAGTAACACAGGGGTCTCTAGTATACTGTCACTGCAGTGTTCAGCGAGTACAGTCACACAGGGGTCTCTAGTATACTGTCACTGCAGTGTTCAGTGAGTACAGTAACACAGGGGTATCTAGTATACTGTCACTGCAGTGTTCAGTGAGTATAGTAACACAGGGGTATCTAGTATACTGTCACTGCGGTGTTCAGTGAGTACAGTAACACAGGGGTATCTAGTATACTGTCACTGCAGTGTTCAATGAGTATAGTAACACAGGGGTATCTAGTATACTGTCACTGCAGTGTTCAGCGAGTACAGTAACAGGGGTCTCTAGTATACTGTCACTGCAGTGTTCAGCGAGTACAGTAACACAGGGGTCTCTAGTATACTGTCACTGCAGTGTTCAGCGATTACAGTAACACAGGGGTATCTAGTATACTGTCACTGCAGTGTTCAGCGAGTACAGTAACACAGGGGTATCTAGTATACTGTCACTGCAGTGTTCAGTGAGTATAGTAACACAGGGGTATCTAGTATACTGTCACTGCAGTGTTCAATGAGTATAGTAACACAGGGGTATCTAGTATACTGTCACTGGAGTGTTCAGCGAGTACAGTAACACAGGGGTATCTAGTATACTGTCACTGGAGTGTTCAGCGAGCACAGTAACACAGGGGTATCTAGTATACTGTCACTGCAGTGTTCAGTGAGTATAGTAACACAGGGGTATCTAGTATACTGTCACTGCAGTGTTCAGCGAGTACAGTAACAGGGGTATCTAGTATACTGTCACTGCAGTGTTCAGTGAGTACAGTAACACAGGGGTATTTAGTATACTGTCACTGCAGTGTTCAGCGAGTACAGTAACACAGGGGTATCTAGTATACTGTCACTGCAGTGTTCAGTGAATACAGTAACACAGGGGTATCTAGTATACTGTCACTGCAGTGTTCAGCGAGTACAGTAACACAGGGGTATCTAGTATACTGTCACTGCAGTGTTCAGCGAGTATAGTAACACAGGGGTATCTAGTATACTGTCACTGCAGTGTTCAGTGAGTACAGTAACACAGGGGTATCTAGTATACTGTCACTGCAGTGTTCAGTGAGTACAGTAACACAGGGGTCTTTAGTATACTGTCACTGCAGTGTTCAGCGAGTACAGTAACACGGGTATCTAGTATACTGTCACTGCAGTGTTCAGCGAGTACAGTAACACAGGGGTCTCTAGTTTACTGTCACTGCAGTGTTCAGCGAGTACAGTAACACAGGGGTATCTAGTATACTGTCACTGCAGTGTTCAGCGAGTACAGTAACACAGGGGTATCTAGTATACTGTCACTGCAGTGTTCAGTGAGTACAGTAACACAGGGGTATCTAGTATACTGTCACTGCAGTGTTCAGCGAGTACAGTAACACAGGGGTATCTAGTATACTGTCACTGCAGTGTTCAGCGAGTACAGTAACACAGGGGTATCTAGTATACTGTCACTGCAGTGTTCAGTGAGTACAGTAACAGGGGTATCTAGTATACTGTCACTGCGGTGTTCAGTGAGTACAGTAACACAGGGGTATCTAGTAAACTGTCACTGCGGTGTTCAGTGAGTACAGTAACACAGGGGTATCTAGTATACTGTCACTGCAGTGTTCAGTGAGTACAGTAACACAGGGGTATCTAGTATACTGTCACTGCAGTGTTCAGTGAGTACAGTAACACAGGGGTATCTAGTATACTGTCACTGCGGTGTTCAGTGAGTACAGTAACACAGGGGTATCTAGTATACTGTCACTGCAGTGTTCAGTGAGTACAGTAACACAGGGGTATCTAGTATACTGTCACTGCAGTGTTCAGCGAGTACAGTAACACAGGGGTATCTAGTATACTGTCACTGCAGTGTTCAGCGAGTACAGTAACACAGGGGTATCTAGTATACTGTCACTGCAGTGTTCAGTGAGTATAGTAACACAGGGGTATCTAGTATACTGTCACTGCAGTGTTCAGCGAGTACAGTAACACAGGGGTATCTAGTATACTGTCACTGCAGTGTTCAGCGAGTACAGTAACACAGGGGTCTCTAGTATACTGTCACTGCAGTGTTCAGCGAGTACAGTAACACAGGGGTCTCTAGTATACTGTCACTGCAGTGTTCAGTGAGTACAGTAACACAGGGGTATCTAGTATACTGTCACTGCAGTGTTCAGCGAGTACAGTAACACAGGGGTATCTAGTATACTGTCACTGCAGTGTTCAGCGAGTACAGTAACACAGGGGTATCTAGTATACTGTCACTGCGGTGTTCAGCGAGTACAGTAACACAGGGGTATCTAGTATACTGTCACTGCGGTGTTCAGCGAGTACAGTAACACAGGGGTATCTAGTATACTGTCACTGCAGTGTTCAGTGAGTACAGTAACACAGGGGTATCTAGTATACTGTCACTGCAGTGTTCAGTGAGTACAGTAACACAGGGGTATCTAGTATACTGTCACTGCAGTGTTCAGCGAGTACAGTAACACAGGGGTCTCTAGTATACTGTCACTGCAGTGTTCAGTGAGTATAGTAACACAGGGGTCTCTAGTATACTGTCACTGCAGTGTTCAGTGAGTACAGTAACACAGGGGTATCTAGTATACTGTCACTGCAGTGTTCAGCGAGTACAGTAACACAGGGGTATCTAGTATACTGTCACTGCAGTGTTCAGCGAGTACAGTAACACAGGGGTATCTAGTATACTGTCACTGCAGTGTTCAGTGAGTACAGTAACACAGGGGTATCTAGTATACTGTCACTGCAGTGTTCAGTGAGTACAGTAACACAGGGGTATCTAGTATACTGTCACTGCAGTGTTCAGTGAGTACAGTAACACAGGGGTATCTAGTATACTGTCACTGCAGTGTTCAGCGAGTACAGTAACACAGGGGTATCTAGTATACTGTCACTGCGGTGTTCAGCGAGTACAGTAACACAGGGGTATCTAGTATACTGTCACTGCAGTGTTCAGTGAGTACAGTAACACAGGGGTATCTAGTATACTGTCACTGCAGTGTTCAGTGAGTACAGTAACACAGGGGTATCTAGTATACTGTCACTGCAGTGTTCAGCGAGTACAGTAACACAGGGGTCTCTAGTATACTGTCACTGCAGTGTTCAGTGAGTATAGTAACACAGGGGTCTCTAGTATACTGTCACTGCAGTGTTCAGTGAGTACAGTAACACAGGGGTATCTAGTATACTGTCACTGCAGTGTTCAGCGAGTACAGTAACACAGGGGTATCTAGTATACTGTCACTGCAGTGTTCAGTGAGTACAGTAACAGCTTGTCGTCTTCTCTCTCTCTCTCTCTCTCTCTCTCTCTCTTTGATGCTCTTCTCATGTTTGTCTTCAGACTTCATGATTCCTTCTACTTCCCCCGGCGCTACTCAAATCCCTCTGCACTTTAACAGAAATGCACTGCTGTAGTAAATCACTCAACACACAGCCCAACTCGCTCTGTGCCAGATCTGTGTGTGTGTGTGTGTGTGTGTGTGCGCGCGTGTGTGTGTGTGGATGGAGAATTCTTGACGAGGCGATCCCAGTCCCTCACCGCATGGAAACTAGTTTCACCACTGACAGGATTATTTGTCCATTATTTCATGCAGCCTGAGAATTAAACAATCCCTGTTATTCCTCATCTTTCTGACCGCTTAGACTTCGCTATGGTGTGATATAAAGCACATGAGCACTGGTTTACATCTAACATCCGCTTCCAGTGAACTTTGCACAGCATTTAATACAGGTGACCCAAACGTTTCGTCATCCGATCAATCAAACCATGCTTATTTTGAGCAGGGAATAGTCGCCTGTGAGCAGACAGTGTACCTGATGTCATTACCTGTGCGTGTAGAGTGTGTATTGGACCATCTGCCTCCTCCTGGTGCAACACGCACCACTGACTGCTCTAATGTCCAGAGAGACTCACACACACACACTGCTGTCTGAACATCTAGAGCAAATAAAGATAAAGTGTGTTTTGAGTTGCTGCGTCATATCATTACGCCTGCTGCTCTCATGGTACGGCAGTGAAGTTTCTTGATTATTACGCAGGAATGAGAGTATAGTTCCTAGCCATATCAGCCTAGAAAATCGCAACTTTACATTTTCCGTCGGTCTTAGCGCACGATGTAACTACAGAAGAGTCAAGTTTTAAATAGGAAAAATATCGAAACTCTTTGGTCATTTTTTTTTTGAAATGCTAATGGTCTTGTCCACTTCAATGATGTATGCTAAGCTATGCTAAAAGTGGTACCGCCAGAACCGGAGATCGGCTGAATGGATTCAAAAACGGTAAAACTCAACAGTTTAACTCTGGGGGAGTTGTAAAATGAGCCTATTTCCAAAAAAAGTGGAGTATCCCTTTAAGTAATTAAAATGACTTTAAAAACATAACAGAAGCACACATCACTTGTTATCGCCACTCACGGTCGATCCGCCAAGAAGAGTTTATACATTACAGCTAAATAATGCCTGTCACTAAATCCATTTCTCTTTACAGTGACTCTACAGTGAAAAGGACAGAGTCGGTCAGCATCCACTCAGTGTGTATTCCTCATCATTCACACCGCAGCACTGGGTGAGTATCAGTATTATAATGGGCCATTATTCTTCCTGCAGATCAATACGAGATTCATCATGAGATACAAGATCATCACTGCCGCTCTACAGCCTCCTTTAGCCATAAATAAAGTTCACACACACACACACACACACACACACACACACACACACACGATCTCTAGGGTCCTCTCTTTTCTACTTCCATGTCAAATGGATGGACCCCATGTGGGTAGTATTGGTTCTGTATCCCACAATGCATCAGCTTTAACCGCCTACAGTCAGACAGTAAGTGGTCATCCGAACCTTCCAGTGGGATACACACACATCCACAGTCAATACACCTCAATATAGCCCACATCCTCGAGTCACTCAGAGCATGAAGAAAGAGAGATCTCCTGCGGAAAACAGCTTCATAGAGGATCTATTGTGTTATTTCCTCCTCATTCACGAACAACACACCCTGTCCGCTCAGTTTGTTCATAAAGACAGTTGTTCAGTTCATTCACACTCGTTCAGACGGAAAACACTGACTTGTTCACTGAAAGCACATATTCTTTAAGTAACGCCGTACAATTGATGAACGGCTTCTTCACAGCACACCATATAATTACAGTTGTTCATGTTACAGTCAGTCTGGAAGGCAGGAAAAAGGCACCAAAAATAGTCACGCACACGCTCCACAAAGGAGGCATTTATGGGTCCTGCTTATGATATATTACAAACTATGGAAGAAAGGCCATTTCTGCCACATTCTTTGGAAAAAAAAGAACAAAACGGCCGCCGAAACGTATCGGCCAGAAATGGCATTTTCGTTTTTTGGCCGAAAGAAAAAAAATGGTGAAAGTATGCCGGCCCACCCCTCCGTGTTCAGCGGTCAGGTTCAGGCGTCGCATGTTCTGCGGCTGAATCCGAAATCGCCCCTAAACCCTCAATCACTATTCACTACATTAGTCCACTAATACTGTTCACTTGAAGGAGTGAATGAAAAAGAGCGTGCGTATTCGGACAGCCGTTGGATTGAATGAGTGCACTCGATAACGTCCACTATGGTTTCGGACTCCACGACAAATGTCTGTCCCGTCAAATAACGCCCTATTTAAGAGTATAGGGGGCGATTGATCCACCCTGCTTTCTGCTCACATGCTCTGGTAATAATAGCTTAGAATAGAACTGATTAGATAGAACAAATAGAACTGAATGAAGAATAATATATTGATATTTAATATTTTAATTTAAAATTTTCTTTCCAATTTTTGTGTTACTTTAAACAAAAGTGTGGTTATTTTTTTGGCTTGTATTTTTTTTTATTCAGATTCAGTAAAATTATTGAATTTAATTTAAAAAGTCTAATAATAATACAATTATACAAAAAAATATATATATATAAGAAATGGAATTTTCGGCCAAGTGCTTCCAGAATATTCGGTTTCGGATTTCAGTGCATCCCTAAAAAACATGATGTATTATGATATAAAAAGTGTCTCATAATTTTGACTTTTTATGTCATAGCTACAACTTAAATGTCATAATTATGACTTAGGATGTCATAATTATGACTTAAGTTTTATGTCACAAATATGACTTTATGGCAAAATTATGATGTAATAATTATGACTTTCAACTGGTGATTGCCATTATTTTGACTTCTCATTTCATTATTAATTTTTTTTCATAATTTCGACTTTTAAATCTCATACTTTTGACTTTTCATCTCAATTATAAATTAGTATGTTTATTTCATAAATAAAAGACTTTCTGTCTCATAATGATCATTTCTGATGTCTTAATTTAAACTTTTTATCTCATAATTTTGACATTTTATATCAGTTTAAAATGCTTTGACGTGATTTAAAATTTGTATGTATGTCATAATTTGAAATGTTCATTCCATAAATAAGACTTTTATGTCATAATGTTGACTTTCAATGTGACTAATGACTCATTTTTATCTCAAATGCATGATTTACCAACGCATTTTTTCTTATCAAAATTATGAGATTTTTTATACCATAATATATCATGTTTTTTATCTTATACTTTCGACTTTATGTCATAATTATTATTTTCCGAAGCATGTGGCGGAAATGGCCTTCCATCGTTTTTTTCTTATGTGGCTTTTAAAATAAATAAATACAAATGAGAAAGTATTAAAATAAATGCTTCTTAGTGAGTTTGTGCTCCCTGATGAACAACAAGTGAATGAACTGTCACTGTATAAAAAAATTAAAATAAACATTTATATGTATATTCTTCAATAATATATTCCACAGAAAAAGAAAACCGCGTGCAGGTGTGGAATGACATTAGGGCGAGTAAATAGTTTTTCTTCTGGGTGAACACTTCTTTAGAGGACGCCCACTCTTTGATTACTCTCTGACGGAGATCGACTCTTACGTTAGGATGCTGTCTTCAATAGCAGCCGTTTGTTTTACACCTCTCTATCGCACGCTCTGCCTCTCTTTCCTGTTTTTTTCTTCTTCTCTGCATCTGTTCCACCCAGAGTGTGTGTCTGCGAGGCGGCACGCTGCCAGATCTCACAGCTGCCAGAGAGAGAGAGAGAGAGAGACAGAGAGAGAGACAGAGAGAGAGAAAAGCACCGCACAGCTGGAATGCAGTCAACAGTCGTCTGTGACGTCAGTCAGGGAATCTGCAAGAAACCTTCAGCCTGACCAGCCCTTCACTCTTTTCAGTGTAAACACACTGCACGTCTCCAGTCACTATATCAATATCCACAGCCAGAGAGTCCTAACTCATTTTACACTCTCGAAAACAGTGGAATATCTCCTTCATGAGCATGTGTGGTAGCAGCTCCTCTGTTATAACGTTCATATTGCATCTTATCCTGGTCACAAATCCATGCATTCGACCTATACACGCTTGCAGCTTGCCAAAATAAAACCTTTAAGACGTAAATATTAGTACTGTAATTTTCACCATTAATAATGTCACCATTAAAACTTGGCGAACCACACCTGAGATATTTGCATTATTCTGAAGACGGCGGCATCGATGTCTTTCCCGAACAGCCACGAGTCTTTGTAGACTTCAGTGCTGACGTGCAGGTCGAGTAAAAATGAAACTAAATCACCGGAGGAACGTTCGAAGGCCACTATCTTTCTCTCTGCGTCCATCTAGGGTCTGGAAGTGAACTGTAGTGGAAAATGCTCCGTGTTGTTATGACAGATCTTACAGATGTACATGCTCCACTTTTACATGCAGCAACTCTTCATAGTGAGCACGTCCTGTCAGGCTCCGGGAACTACTTTTATGGCTCTTTCGTGGAGTTTTCGGTACTTGTTTGACAGCAACTGAAAGTGTGAACGGTCACTGTTTAAACGTGAGAAGAATGTACATTCCTAAGAAAAATGTCTCCTTTTGTATTCCACAGAAAGCATTCACAGCATGAGGGTTTTAAGGGTGTAAAGTTCATAAACAGTTCCTTTGACAGTATATTTCAAAACATTCTCTATGCCGACTGCTTTAAAAAATGACAAAAACACAGTAGTGATGAAATTACTATGGAAGCTTGTTTCCGCCATGGAATAAAACTATTAAAGATAATTGCGCCTTTCTATCTGACAATTCCGAATTTTTTTCTTGCAATTGCGAATATACACTCACCTAAAGGATTATTAGGAACACCTGTTCAATTTCTCATTAATGCAATTATCTAATCAACCAATCACATGGCAGTTGCTTCAATGCATTTAGGGGTGTGGTCCTGGTCAAGACAATCTCCTGAACTCCAAACTGAATGTCAGAATGGGAAAGAAAGGTGATTTAAGCAATTTTGAGCGTGGCATGGTTGTTGGTGCCAGACGGGCCGGTCTGAGTATTTCACAATCTGCTCAGTTACTGGGATTTTCACACACAACTATTTCTAAGGTTTACAAAGAATGGTGTGAAAAGGGAAAAACATCCAGTATGCGGCAGTCCTGTGGGCGAAAATGCCTTGTTGATGCTAGAGGTCAGAGGAGAATGGGCCGACTGATTCAAGCTGATAGAAGAGCAACTTTGACTGAAATAACCACTCGTTACAACCGAGGTATGCAGCAAAGCATTTGTGAAGCCACAACACGCACAACCTTGAGGCGGATGGGCTACAACAGCAGAAGACCCCACCGGGTACCACTCATCTCCACTACAAATGGGAAAAAGAGGCTACAATTTACAAGAGCTCAGCAAAATGTTGCCTGGTCTGATGAGTCTCGATTTCTGTTGAGACATTCAGATGGTAGAGTCAGAATTTGGCGTAAACAGAATGAGAACATGGATCCATCATGCCTTGTTACCACTGTGCAGCCTGGTGGTGGTGGTGTAATGGTGTGGGGGATGTTTTCTTGGCACACTTTAGGCCCCTTAGTGCCAATTGGGCATCGTTTAAATGCCACGGCCTACCTGAGCATTGTTTCTGACCATGTCCATCCCTTTATGGCCACCATGTACCCATCCTCTGATGGCTACTTCCAGCAGGATAATGCACCATGTCACAAAGCTCGAATCATTTCAAATTGGTTTCTTGAACATGACAATGAGTTCACTGTACTAAAATGGCCCCCACAGTCACCAGATCTCAACCCAATAGAGCATCTTTGGGATGTGGTGGAATGGGAGCTTCGTGCCCTGGATGTGCATCCCACAAATCTCCATCAACTGCAAGATGCTATCCTATCAATATGGGCCAACATTTCTAAAGAATGCTTTCAGCACCTTGTTGAATCAATGCCACGTAGAATTAAGGCAGTTCTGAAGGCGAAAGGGGGTCAAACACAGTATTAGTATGGTGTTCCTAATAATCCTTTAGGTGAGTGTATATCGCAATTCTGACTTTTTTCTCACAATTCAAGCTTTTTTCTCGCAATTGCGAGTTTTTATCTTGCAATTCTGACTTTATAACTCACAGTTCTGACTTTTTTCTCGCAATTCCGACTTTATATCACTCAAATCTGAGTGAAATTCTGAATTGCAGGATGTAAATTCACAATTGCGAGAGATTTTTTTTTAATTGTGGGATAAAAAGTCACAATTACCTTTGTTATTTTTATTCAGTTAACAGTTCTGAAACCTAATTTTGGAACTTTAAAGGCAGAATCCTGACAAAAATGGAACTTTACGGGTTCCTGAGTGAATGTTTTAGAACACTTGACATAGGCTGCAACACAAATAGAGTACACAAATAGAGTACACAAATAGAGAACACAAATAGAGAACACAAATAGAGAACACAAATAGAGTACACAAATAGAGAACACAAATAGAGTACACAAATAGAGTACACAAATAGAGTACACAAATAGAGAACACAAATAGAGAACACAAATAGAGTACACAAATAGAGTACACAAATAGAGAACACAAATAGAGTACACAAATAGAGAACACAAATAGAGAACACAAATAGAGAACACAAATAGAGAACACAAATAGAGTACACAAATAGAGTACACAAATAGAGTACACAAATAGAGTACACAAATAGAGTACACAAATAGAGAACACAAATAGAGTACACAAATAGAGTACACAAATAGAGAACACAAATAGAGAACACAAATAGAGAACACAAATAGAGTACACGAATAGAGTACAGGAATAGAGAACACGAATAGAGTACACGAATAGAGTACACAAATAGAGTACACAAATAGAGTACACAAATAGAGAACACAAATAGAGTACACAAATAGAGTACACAAATAGAGAACACAAATAGAGAACACAAATAGAGAACACAAATAGAGAACACAAATAGAGAACACAAATAGAGTACACAAATAGAGTACACAAATAGAGAACACAAATAGAGTACACAAATAGAGTACACAAATAGAGTACAGAAATAGAGTACAGAAATAGAGAACACAAATAGAGTACACAAATAGAGTACACAAATAGAATACACAAATAGAGTACACAAATAGAGTACACAAATACACAAATAGAGAACACAAAAAGAGAACACAAATACACAAATAGAGTACACAAATAGAGAACACAAATAGAGTACACAAATAGAGTACACAAGAGTACACAAATACACAAATAGAGTACACAAATACACAAATAGAATACACAAATAGAGAACACAAATAGAGTACACAAATAGAGAACACAAATAGAGTACACAAATAGAGTACACAAATACACAAATAGAGTACACAAATAGGCCACCTGGAGTTCACATCATTCTGGTTCGCTCAACAAAAAGCCAAAAGGATTTTCCTACACATTTTGTTCATCAAGATAATTTTCACAAACTGTTATGAATTTTGAAGCCTTTACAATTGGCAGAAGTAAAAAGCTAAAGTTAGGCTATAAATGAACTACATCAGTGTCACCGTCTCCAGCACTATAAGTTTCCAACAATCTTTCAATCTTTATTTAAAATCTGCAGTAAAGTTGGAGTTAGAATAGTTTGGTAGAGCGAGTATAAACATGACAAGGCTGTTATAGTGGACTATGAGTATGAGTTTATTTTATGACTTTTGACCGATTTCTGATTCAAATTTCGATATGATTTATGACTTTATTTTAATAGTCCACTTTAGACATTCTTTTAACTATAAATAACTTTGCAAATACATGTCAGCTAACTCTCATTAATTTGCAACTACATGTCAGCTAACTCTTAATAGAGTATAAGTAGACTGTTAGAGTTCGGGTTAGTAGAATAAAGTGACATGAACTTGCCAATTGTCTTTTGGAGAGCATCAGAATAAAGAGTTAGCAGATATTAAGCAGAGTCTACTAATACTCTAATGACTGCTAGTTGCAAACTTACTTCTAGTTAGTACAATGTCTAAAGTGGACCATTGAAATAAAGTGTTACGGATGAGTTTACATGTTCAGCATGATGATGTTACATGTCCCCAACAACCTCTGTAGTCCCATTTAGCCACGTGTTCGTCTATTAAATAATATTTTCCTTTAATTTTCAGTCAACATTTTTCCTGACAACATTGGCCATCAATATGTGCTTGGCACAATGCATTCTGGGATTCCCTTTGCTAAGGCTCCATGTCATGCTGCCTGATTAGGCGGCGGAACAGAGTCATGTTTTCTTAGGCTTGAATCGTTCAACGGGAGGTTTTAAACAGAAAGTACAACAGTAAATAATTCAGTATGTGTGCGAGACATTCTTTAGCACGTAGTAATGAGCATTTCACTCATCTGTCGAGTTCCTTATCATTGCATAAACAAGCCTTACCCTTTTTCATTAGGAATGAGTTCACAGCTGTTGGGCTCTTATGAACACAAAGTGAAATATCAGATGGATTGGTCTGAATCGTTTCGTATAATGAAGTATTTAGGGCCAAGTGTTGAATTAAAGTCTGATAAGATCTCCAGCCCTTCTAAGACAAATGTTTCTGGGATGCTGAAACTCGCCATAACCCTGTCATACATTTTGCGGGAAGAAATTTATTGTTGTTAGGTTGAGTTTTTGAACTCATGTATGTAAAATGATGATAAAATAAATCTTTCATCTGCCTCAAAAAGACGCACACACGCAAAATCACAAAAGCCTTTCATTTTTGATTGCTTTATTAGCCCTCTATGGCATGTATTTTTCCAATAAGGTAATATTTTTTTGACATGCAATAACTCCAATAACTAAACAATGACTTATTCAATTGTTTAAAAAAGTCAAAGTAAAATTTTCAGTAACACTTTACTTAAAGTCCTAATGTATAATGCATTATAAATGTATTCACAATGTACATTATAGTGCATTATGTGTTTCATAAATAATTGTAACCAAAAGTAAAATGCATTATAATATTTGCAGATTCTATTGGTTGTTTGTCATGTGTTTTAATGCATTATACTTTCTAAAGGCGTGTTCAATGAATAGATAAAGTATTACAATGTTAATAATGAGACCATACAATGCATTATAAGTTAAAAAATACTGCATTAAAAAAAACCTTTATAATGCATTATAAAGGCTTTAAGTAAAGTTTTACTGAACTTTCTTTAAAAAGTATTAACTTATCAAGTGTAAAGAGAAACAATATCTGGAGTTATTTCACACTATAGCTAAACTAAATATGACCTTCATTATTGTATCAAATAGTTTATGTTAAAAGTTGAAATGTTAAATCCCTCTAAAGGATTGATAATGTTCTTTAAATTATACTGAGAATTTGCAGTTTAGATGATTTTAAATGCCTGAGTCCCATCAATTAAAGGGATAGTTCACCCAAAAATGAAAATTAGCCCATGATTTACTCACCCTGAAGTCATCCTAGGTGTATGCTTTCGTCATTACGTTGTGTGTCGGGTCAAGTGTTACTCTTTTGCCGTAAATCGATGCGTAGGCCGCCTGCCGGAGGCTAGTTATATTAGTCAATAAAGTTTTAAATGTGGATATTTTTCTTACACGAACGCATCTCTTCGCTTCAGAAGGCCTTTATTAACCCTCAGAGGAGCACTTTTATCATGAATAGATGTACTTTGATGGACTTCCAAAGACATACACCCATTCACTCCCATTGTAAAGCTTGGAAGAGCCAGGACATTTTTTAATATAACTCCAATTGTATTCATCTGAATATGTTTTTTTCCTTGGGGAAAAAAATCCTTCTTGCCGTAAAATAGCTTGTAAGTAACTCTACACCCTTGCCTCATTTAGTATACGTGGTTCTATTAATATGCAAATGAGCCCCGCCTCCACTCACTCACACCAGCTCAGAGATCCACTGGTTAACATTCACAACTTGATCTGATTGGTTACAAGGTCGTTTGTGACGTCAGAAACACCAGCGATTTCAAACCGTGTTTTTGAGACTGTCTTTGGTTCACTGCAGTTTTAAGGAGAAAATACTCAACAATGGTGTCGTCGACTTATGAATTTACACATGGTTTGTCTTAAAGCATATTAAAAACACCACATAGACATATAAATAACATTAAAAGCTTGATTTTCACCACAGGGGGACTATAGAAATTACTTTCAATGAACCATTTTATTGTCAGAAGTGAATTATTCCATTAATAACAGTAATTGACCTTGATCTAACATGGTACCGGACTGAAAAAAAAAAATGCGTGCACACTATGTACTACTGTATATTCAATCACTGCATTTTTGCAGGTGATTCTGTAACAATGCTACTCTGAAACTACAGGACCTGAAACATGAGGAATACGATCATCACAGTAATAGTGTGTTTGGAACGAGGCCAGTGTCCAGCTCTGTGCTGCAGTTATTAAAGCCATACATTATAATAATGAAAGTGGCCTATGGCCATTGCTGAGGATTTTTTTCAAGATCATATTCCTGTGTGAGAGAGTTACCTGATTGTGTTGAGATTAATGAATTCAAACGCTGTATCATTCCTTCAAAATAATGCCAATAGAAATCTTTCAATCTCCCATTTGTAAACGATAATAATAATACAAAAATGTATATTGGTTGAGGCTTGGGCTATTAAGACCTAAAAATGCCACTCATAAACCAATGTCCACCCTGTTAAAGGATACAGTATGTGTATAAAATAACTTTTTTAAAAGTTGATAAACGTTTCTTCCAAGAACATAAATCCTCCAATTAGAATTTAGAGTTGAAATTCTACATTTGGTTCCAAAGACCACGTAAACATACAGGAAGACTGACTTTTTTCTCAGAATTGTATGATATAAAGTTGCAATTGCGAGAAAAAAGTCAGAATTGTGAGTTTATATCATGCAATTCTGGGGAAGAAAGTCAGAAGCATTCATAAGCTGAAACCGTGACCGAATAGACAGTGTTTCTGTTGTCCTCTATCTCCTGATTATGATTTATTTGCCTGCCATGATAAATATCTGGATCCACTCCCAAACCTGTTACACACTATCATTACTTGACATGACAGCAGATAAAAAACTAGTGCGTTACTTTTTCTGCAGTCTACATAGGCAGCTCTATCTCCTAAGGCAGAATCCTCTATTAAAATTATATTCATAGCACACAAACACTAGGCAAAATAATAATTTTATTTTTATTAGATTGCATTTCTCTTCTGACATCTTGGTCGGCTAGCATGAACACGCATTCACTTGGAAATCATAAAATATGAAAAAATAAAATAACAATATTTTTATGTCAATCACGTTTAATTTAAAATAACATTTACCCCAAAGTCTTCAAAATGAAGACAAAGTAACATTAATATATAATTGGTAGATTCACATTTTGATTCCGCATGACTGATTTTTCATAAATTGAAAAACATGAGCTGGTTTGATGACTGTTAATTGCTTTGATGAATTTAGAAGAATGTCTATTCATCTGAGAGAAAGAAATGTAATCTGCATCGTTTTGGTTATGAAATTCCTTTCTTTTGTGACTGTTGAATTTCTTTGAATTGCAATTTAGTAAATTCCTCTTCATGTCATTCAAATTTAACAACTTGCGGAGATCCTTCTGATACCAGCCAATACTGTCACAACTACTGGCATTTCAGTATTTCAGTTGAACACATCACAAGATCTACTGCAGATGAATCACTCGATTATGTGCCAATTATGACTTATGCATGTGCTCTGAAATAGAAGAATGGACTGGTTTGCATGTGTAATACTGGTAATTACACAGACATTACTAGTAAATTTCACAACAATTACAGAGCAATGAATCCTATTGTTTTTCAAAGAAACGGCAAGTATACAGTGAATTAAAAGTGACATTTTGAAGTAGAAAGACTGAAATGGTATTATCTTCTAAAACGTACAAACTTTGAAAGATATTTTTACAGTAGCATTTTTGATTATCTGAATGATTGATTAAATGAGATGATCAGCAATTAATAAGCATTTGCAACCTATTTTACTTAAATAAAATTGACTTAGCCACAAAAGCAAAGATAAAACTGTGAAATAAAAGTGAAAAATGCAACCTTATTAATTATTCATGCCCTAGTGCATGATGAGATCACCAGTATCAGAAAGTTGAGTAGGTTTTACTTCATTTTATAACTTTGAAACTCAAAAAATCATTGTAAACATAGCAAACAATTCCAAGTAAAATATACTTATTAGTTCAAGCTTGAATCGAGTACTAATATAAAATTTACCTTTTTTTTTATTCTTGCCTGAACTAACTTGTTCAATGTAGAAATTACATTTGTTTTTGTCTGTACTGTAGTATAAGTTTTATGATTGAAACATGAAAATGCATGAGGGAAACATGATACTTACTGAGAAAAAATGTAGGCTGGAACTTAATTTTGTTTCTCAGAATTGATGTTTGAATGGTGGATTGGTGACGGCACCTGTAAAGGAAAGTGGAATTTCAAAGTTATTATATTTTGATGAAATGCTAAAAACAATTGTTATTATTGTTTGAAATGATGTATCATTCACAATAAAACAAGAAAGGTGCAGTAAGACAGTAAATAGTGTAAATTCTTATATCATGTTCACTTTATAACATCTTAAATGTTATGGTAAGGCATTTATGGTATTAGATTTGATCTGATCAAATATTTAAATAACATAACATTTTTCAAGTATTAAAATCTCACATTAAAATAAACTAGTGCCATGCCCGTGCAAAATCAGTTTTTGTGTGTTTTCAGTAATTGTTGTTTTGGTATGTTTGAGTTTCTTAATAGCCTAGGCTACTATTACACAGGAGCCTAATCTCTGAGAAAACGCTAACGTTAAGCGCACTAGAATAAAATATAATATTCAGAATTAAACAGTGTAGCTGACTTACAAATGCAGTTAAATCGCTACTTTTTCAAAAATGAATCGCTACTTTTTTTTAAATGAATCGCTACTTTTTCAAAAATGAATTGCTAATTTTTCAAAAATGAATCGCTACTTTTTCAAAAATGAATCGCTACTTTTTCGAAAAGAATCGCTACTTTTTCAAAAGTGAATCGCTACTTTTTCAAAAAAAAGAATCGCTACTTTTTCAAAAGTGAATGGCTACTTTTTCAAAAATGAATAGCTACTTTTTCATAGTTCTATACATAGTTTAAAAACTAAGAGACTAAGAACTATGAAAAACTATGTATAGAACTATGAAAAACTATGTATAGTTACATTGTAATAAACGTATAACATATATTTATTTTCAAAAGCTTTTGATTAAAAACTGTGTATTTATATGTGCCTACATGTTTCTTAAATATAAAGTTCCGTATTGATTTGTGATTCTATGTGGAAAGCACATTGGTCAACAGCTGTTGTTTTTAATAGTGCTATACAAATAAATTGTCATTGTCATTGTCATTGTCAATTGTCATTGTCATTGTAATAATACATTGTAATATACATTGTAATAAACATATAATAACACTAATCTATAATTACATTGTAATAAACGTATATTTATATTGTAATAAATGTATAATAAGACTAACAAATGTATAATTACTTTTTTACACTACTTTTTCAAAAACAATCTCTACTTTTTTCAAAAAGAATTGCTACTTTTTCAAAAAGAATAATGTAACAAAATAACACTGTAATGTATAATAATAATGTAAAAAATGTATAATAACACTGTAATAAAGTATAATTACATTGTAATAAATGTATAATTACATTGTAATAAATGTATAATAAGACTGTAATAATGTATATTACATTTTTTTACACTACTTTTTTCAAAAAGAATCGCTACTTTTTCAAAAAGAATCGCAACTTTTTCAAAAAGAATCGCAACTTTTTCAAAAAAGAATCGCTACTTTTTCCAAAAAGAATCGCTACTTTTTAAAAAAGAATCGCTACTTTTTTAAAAAAGAATCGATACTTTTTTAAAAAAAGAATCGCTACTTTTTCAAAAAGAATCGCTACTTTTTCAAAAAGAATAATGTAACAAAATAATAATGTAACAAATGTATAACACTGTAATAAATGTATAATTACATTGTAATAAACGTATAACAACACCGTAATGTATAATTACGTTGTAATAAATGTATAGTTACATTGTAATAAACGTATAATTACATTGTAATAAATGTATAATAACACTGTAACAAATGTATAATTAGATTTTTCCCACTACTTTTTTCAAAAAGAATCACGTAACAAAATAATAATGTAACAAATGTATAATAATAATGTAACAAATGTATAATAACACTGTAATAAATGTATAACACCGTAATAAATGTATATTTACATCGTAGAAAACGTATAATTACATTGTAATAAATTTATAATAAGACTGTAACAAATGTATAATTAAATTTTTTTACACTACTTTTTCAAAAAGAATCGCTACTTTTTCCAAAAAGAATCACTACTTTTTCAAAAAAAATCATGTAACAAAAAATAATGTAACAAATGTATAATAATAATGATGTAACAAATGTATAACACTGTAATAAATGTATAATTACATTGTATTAAATGTATAACACTGTAATAAACGTATAATTACATTGTAATAAACGTATAATTACATTGTAACCAATGTATAATTACATTGTAACCAATGTATAATTACATTGTAATAAATGTATAATTACATTGTAAACAATGTATAATTACATTGTAATAAACATATAATTACATTGTAATAAATGTATAACAACCTTGAAAAAAATCGCTACATTTCTCGAAAAGAATCGCTACTTTTTTACTTCAGAAGTAAACAGTGTAGCTGACTTAATGTTTAGCTGACAGAATGTTTATTTTTAAACCACACATTTTAAACCAAACCCTCTCTAATGTCAGAATGTTTATTTTTAAACCACAACTTCAACGTGTGCTTCTTTTACATATATATTTAACGATATATTTTGCATTTCTAATCCGAACAACGTCAAACTCGGCACTGCACTTACTCGTGCACGTAGCAAGTCACCTGTCAAGTTTGAAATCCATCGGACTAACGGTTCGAGGGATATTCGATTAACAGACAGACACACAGACAGACAGACGTTCCTGTAATTTATAGATAGATAGATAGATAGATAGATGTACCTGTAAATATTATTATATGATACTATGTATTGTTATGTTGGTGTGCATAACAATTATTAAATGATTCTTAATAAAATAACATTTATATGATTACAAAATAATATTTTTAATTATTACTGGCAATTGTGGCAAACATGTTTGAAGAGTTTTTGGGGAATAAGGAAAGAAGGTCTGGGAAAAAAGCCTGACGTCTCCTTTATTTCCTGTTAAAATCCAACTGCACAGCTGCATGGGAAGTGTGTGTGTGTGTGTGTGTGTGTGTGTCCTCATCCTCCTCACACAGGTGCAGTGAGATCATTTCCTCTTAGCAGGGACTGTTTCCGCAGCAAAAGCCTTTTCCTGTCCCAGGGAGAAATAAGGAAACGCATCCTTATCCAGCAGAGGTCAGAGGTTTGGGTCAGAAGAGAGACCAACGCAGTTTCTGTGTGTTTAGTACTTCTATGTAAGTCTATGGCATTTTATCAGCCACCAAATAGAAATCACAAGCTCGAAAACTTAGTAAAGTACCAGCACATTCGCACAAACGGTCCGGGACGAGCTTCATGACACAATCTGACAGTGTTGAGGTTATGAGCAATGGTGATGCAGGCCTTAGCAATCCCGAATCTCTAATTATGTGTTGAGATGAGCGGTAAGTGTTCTGTACACACTTCAAAACTATTCCGAGTTATTTAAAATGCTCTATCTAAGCAAGTAGAAATGACACACACACTCACTGTGTTGAGCAATTTTGTAAACGTGAGGCATGTTGAAACAAAACTCAGCACCCCTGTCATTTCCCATCTGATTCTGTGGAAAATGTATCATGCGTCACATGACGTGGCTCTTCTCGCTATCAGAATGTGTGCATTCCTTCTCCTCAAAGACAGGGTTATCTCCTGATATCCAGGTTATCAACTGTCTGCTGGCTTCCTTTGCATTCCAAGTGTGTCAGTGTGTCACCAAGTGTGTGTGTGTTTTATAGGACAGTGATATATTGAATGTTTACTGTATTTTGATATTAATTTAATGAACATTAGCTTATTTCCATCAACCTGTTTTTATGCGCATTTTGGGATATCAGAGGATGTGATTGGATGACTGGACTAACCAGCGGACCAATCACATCACAGCATCTCGGCATGTTGGTTTAATGGTTTTGAAATGCCTGAGTCAAAGTCTGTCGTCAGAATGATTTGGTTTAATTCTCTCCCAGAAGCGTCTCAGGATTGCGTTCACAAACACCAGCATCCGAACGCAAGAGAACATGACAGCGTTTATTGTGTTTCATCTGACGCTGATGATCACATGGGATGGAAACGCTGCTTTATTTGCTATTGTTTTAAGCCATATCCCAATTTTGTGTATAAGTTCAATTCGCAACATTTAATGTTTTTTTATGTTTTGATTTAATGTTCTTTAAGTTTGCTATAGACTATTACAGACTTGAGAGAGTGAAGACGGGTGTTTAAATATCTTTAAACTTCAGTAGCAAAAATAGATATCCGATTTGGTCTGATTCATTTCAAACGGTCCAGTTCAATGAATCAGTTGTTGGTTCAAATAAATTATTCACAGATTCATTCTTTCTCGTCACGATCAAAAATATTCAAATATAAACTATTATATATTAAATAATAGATTGCTTGTAGCGATTGCCCTGCCCATGTTTTCAGTGTTTGACTATTATGAATCAGTGAATGAGCATACACAGGGTGCATTTCCTGTTTCATAGTCGTGTGTGTGCCGTGTCACTTCCTGTCAGGAGAGGATATCCTGTTAGCTGTGGATGGTTTTGTCCTGGGCAGTGAAATATGACAAGGACATTTACAACTAAAGCAAACAACGTCTAAACTTTGCTTTGAATACTTCTGCTTTAGAATCGAAGTCAAAATATCACATTTACTTACTTCCAGGTTTGCCAAGGTTTCCCGCTGCTTGTGAAAAATGCTTGTATTGAGATATTTTATATTCTACCAATGATAAAACTGTTAGATGTAAAGTTTTGTGAAGGAGGGGCACTGGTAGGGAGCCCCTGACCCTTGTTTATGATCACTACGGTATAGACGTTTTCATAACAGTGACTGTAAAATATGTATTTAAAGTATGGGGGTGGCATATTTTGAGTTTTGGGATGGTCACTGGGCTACTTTTGGGCTATTTTTAATCAGCCATTGATAGTTTTGTTATGTGGACATGGCAACCCTAATTTCTACTGCTCATATTAGGGTTAGTGATGAAGTGATTAAACACTGAGTGTGTAAAACGTCCCACAGACGAGCAGAATTGTGACGGTCAAACACCTGAGGTTTGTATGTGGTCGGTGAGGCTCCTGCGGGTCTGGGAATGATGACCCTGATCTTTCATCTTAAGGAGGATGAGCACAAACACACACACATCTCTTATCCACATCTGTCATTTACACTGGCATGTGTGGAATGAACAAAGGAGATAGAAAGAGAAAGAATGAGAGATCAAGAGACCACAGGGAGAAACTAGGCTGCCCATGTTAGTGTGAGAGAAAAAAAAATGTACAAACCCTGTAGCATCAACAAAATAAGTTGATCCGGCCTTTGTAAGGGTTGTGAAGTATCTAACCTTTGACCTCTGGGTCTCGAGGTTTGTGTGGTGTCGTGATCTGACTCGCAGCTCTGATAACAGTGTCACCGTCAGATAAAACACACTGAATCCCGGAGATCTGGTCAATGTGGCTTCAGTTTCCTGCAGAAACATTAAAGCTGAAGTGGGTCATTCTTTCAGTGATAAAATACATTCATTATCTAACCCAGCTTAAAATATGCAAAAAGGAATATTTAGCAGGTTGATTTCCCTGAGGTGTAAACAGTGTGTCCCCATGGCACTATCTAAACATCCATCTGTGTGTTTGAGCAACATGAAACCGCATTCGAATATAATTTCACTTCCTTAATGTGACGTATTTCAGAATAAAACCATCTAAAAAAAAAAAAGGTGTGGGATGAGATCCTTTTGTGGTTTTAGGGTATGGCTATATCTGAAAAAGAAGAATTAACATGTTATAGCAGTGCTATTTATATATTATTATAGTATTTATTAATATTTTTGATTAGCTTTATTTGTATATTTTTAGTTTTCATTTTAATTTAAATTCAAGTAACGTGCTTTTGTCATTTTCAATAGTTTTAGTTTTTTAATATTTCTATTTAGCTTTTATTTATTTATTTTTCAGTTGTAGTTTGAGTAATTTTAGTACTTCAACTTATTTCATTTCAGTTAGTTATGCCAAGGCAACATTTTCACATAATATTCATATTTTATTTGATCTCAATTTCATTTAAATTAAAGAAAACAATTTTAATTTGATTTATAGTATATACTGTATAATATATATATATATATATATATATATATATATATATATATATATATATATATATATATATATATATATATATATAAACCCGCACACTAGTCACGTTTGCATCATCGTAAAAATATTGTATTTAAATTTATGGTTGCACACAAATGCTTCTTTTTTTTGCTGTAACTAAATTGCAATTGTATATTTAGTTAAAATTCTCTGTGATTGCTGTAACCTTAAAACAATGCCAAACTAGCTATCTGGCTATTGAAAGTGACCTTTTCAGAGGTGCAACAAGTTATTATATTACTAGGAAAGATTATGAAAACCAAGAGTTTTTCCTTTGGATAACATGGAATGATGAATGGTTCATATATATGTCTGTGAACTGGGTGAAGTTTGATGTCATGTTGACGTCGACGTGCCACCAGAGCAGCGTTCCTGATTTCAGACCAGTCAGATTTCACTACATCATTTCCTGAATGACTCTCAACCTAATAAATCCCACCACATCTCTGTCATCATCACCCCACCTCAAGACTGAAACACCCCAAACACCCACCGCCATCTGCGTCACACACACACCCAGCACGTTTCCCTTCTGCTCTTATAAGACCACACACTCATTTACAGTGTGTGTGTGTGTGTGTGTGTGTGTGTGTGTGTGGTGGCCATTTCCTGGACCTAGTCTGGTTCTGTGTAAAAGCATCCTCTGATCTCTCCTGAAGGTCAGTCAACACCAGACACAGTTAAACTCCACATGAACACCATGATTTACCATGGTTAAGGGCTGTTATAGGTCATGACGTGAAGTGGCATTTTAATCACGGTAAAAACCTAATGCATTTTTGTGTGCCTTACTGATTTCATAAAAAAAACATTAAAAGCACTACGATGGAAAAGGTTGCATTTTATTAATCAATAATCGGAAAACCATTTTCTCTAAATCTTCACAAAACATTCCCCCAAAATTTTATTTTATTACATTTAATAATCATGGATAAATGCACCCAAAGTAAATCAATTTATATATATAAACTATTTATATATAATATATATATATATATATAATACTTTTTATTATTTTATTACTTTTTATTATTATTTACATTTAATTTTTAAATATGTAAATATACATATTGTAGCACATTGCTACAAAACCTTCAGCTATAATACACTTTGGCAATTACACTGGCAAATGAATTGTTCATGATGAATATTGATAATAGACAAATATTTATAGATCATTGGTATCTTATATAATACTGCCATTGCTGCCCATTTATATAAAAAATAAATCAGAAAGATCACATCATGACTGACAGCAACCCTTAACCTTTACCGGTAAAATCACTTCTACTTATGGCTTTTGTCTAAATTCTGACTGGCTGAAATATACAATTGGTATAAAAGCAGTCTATCCTACTATACTATCACCATCACTACCCAGCTGACAAAAATATGCTCTAAAAACTGTTTGCTAACGTTCCCATTACATTATGACAACATTATTTCTGAATGTTCTCAGAACGTTCCAAATGTCCAGTTTCTCAAATGTTTAAAACGTTTTTTCTTGGTTATGTGAACGTTAAGGGCACATTCCATTTCATCATTCTTTAAACATTATAGAAACGTTACTTTTGAATGTTCTCCGAACGTTCTGAAACGAGGAGCAAAATTATTATTATTTTTTTTAAAATCCATAAATGTTTTTGTGCTAATGTTTTGATAAGATTATTAAAGACCAGATAACTTTGAACGAAGGTCCTATTAACATTACTGGAAGAACTTTTGTTCATATGAGAGAACGTTAGCTAAAGTTGTGAGAGCGTTCCCCTTTAACTGGGTCCTATAATACTTCAATAAGACAGTAAATCAGTGTCTTCTCCTCCTGAATTATTGTTCAGCAATAAATCGCTCAGATCAAACCATATTCGTGTGAAAACATCCATTAAGAGCGTCTGTGAATAATGCATGTCAGACGTCAAGTCTGCAGTGATTCAGATATGACAGATTCATGTTTGAACATGTCTGTTCTTCCAACGACACACTGATACCAATGTGATAAGACATTCCTGAGGCAACCAGAAATCACACACACATTCACATGTAAATAAACGCTCAGCGATCTGCAGAATTTAAGAACTGGCTTCCTTCCAGTTCATGAGCTGGAATTCGAATGGAAATTAAATGCTAAACGCTGAGGATATGTCATCCTCCCTCAGGCATTCGAGGTCACTTCCTGTTTCCTGTAGGATGAGATGCCAGTGTCTTGCTCATGCTGGGGGAACCACTTCCTGTGGCCTGGAGGAAGGATGGGAGGATAAACGGATTGAAAGTTGACAGATATTTCTTGGAGGAAAGCGTCTGTGAATCTCTGACTGAATCAGTTTCTGTCTGAGTGTAAAGCTGATTCAGCAGTGTGATTCACCACACATTTGATTAACGTTTGGGAAGCAGGGCTCATGGGAAACTCCCACCATTGTCTGTTACTGTAATGCCCCAGTGTGCCAGCTGACTGAGCAATTTATGACATTTCTTGACACAGATTTGCATAATATTACACAACTAACTGAAAACAAAGTTAAAAAACAAAATCTGTATTTTTTTTTAAACTAATGCTTGTATCTAAAGGGATTTGCAGAACACTTAAAGGGGTCATATAATGGTACATGCACTTTTCAAGTTGATTGTACTGAAATGTGTGTTGGCAGTGCCTGTACACAACCATCATAAAATGATAAAAATCCATCCAGTGTTTTTGTTATAATCTCCTTATGTTTTCCCCTGCCTCAAATCAAGCCGTTCGACCTAGTGACGTCACACGCTCGGAAGCCCCTCCCACGATTGTTGATTGACAGCAGCATATCAACACAGACCCGCCCTCGCTCGTGAGCGAGCTGTCAATCATAGTCTGCGCGGACCGGCGCGGTCATTGTTGATATGCTGGAGCACTGTCTATGAGCAGAATGGCGTCTAAGCGATTGTGGTGTTCTGCTCTTGGGTGTAATAACGAACACAGCAGTCATTTTAATGTTCCTAAATCCGAACCGCTGAAGACGCAGTGGCTGAGTTTGTTTTCGAAGGGAATATTCCCCACGAGCAACGTCAATGCTCTCATGTTTGCGCGAATCATTTCTCACACCAGACTGCTTTATAAACGAGGGTCAGTATGAGCAGATATTCGTGTTCCTGCTGAACCTCTAGAACAACTGAAGTGAGTGTAACGTTTTATTAAACTTTATATTAATATTTATATTAATCTTTGCAAATCGCTAGCTGCACGCTTCACAATGAATGCGTCTAAGGTTTACACTTAGGGTACATTACGGCATGTTTTCTATGTATGATGTTCTCAATATAATTCATAATCCCACGTTTATACTGAACAACGCGTTATGGTTATTGTGTTATTGTGTTACAAACGGTGTACACAGAACAGAGAGGCGGGGTGAGCAAAGCTCATTATCATTTAAAGGCATATGCACTGAAACGGCGTGCTGAAAACAGAGCTGTTTTTGACCAGGTAAAATAAGTGTTTTCTTGCAATACTAATGAGAATTTGTAATTAAAGTATATTACAAACTTTTAATTTAGACCCTAAAGAATCATACTAGCTTGTACAAAAATGGCATTATATGACCCCTTTAACAAAGGTACACTTGGAATAACACAGGGTTTAATGAACAGTTATGAGTCAAAAATGAGTCATAATTTACTCTGTTAATTTCAAAATGACATATTTGGGAAAAAAATTCCTCTTTTCCATAAAATGAAAACCCTGCATTAACAAGGGAGCAAAAAAAAAAAAGACAAAAAGCTCTCAATGACAAACGTTTACTAACTTAACTAAAATATACTTTAAGTTTAAATTATAATCAAGTACCTTAGAGGTGCTTTAGTATCAATGCATCAGAAGTGTACTTTAAAGCATGAAAAAAAGATTATTAAAACAATGATTTACAATGTACTTTAAAGTAAAATAAGATTATTAAAACAATGATTTACAATGTACTTTAAAGTAAAATTTAAAAATGACTATTATAATGTGCACTTAAAGCTGCAGTCCGGCGTTTTTCCTCTTTGTCGCCATCTCTGTTCGAAATCTGCAAATGCAGTCATTCGCGGAATTATCAACTTTACGTGGGTTGTAGTTCAACACCCTCGACACGGCACAGCGCGGATGAACACAGTGTTTGAGGAGAGTGTGCAGCTGTCAGTCACCGCCGGTGTGGATACTGGCATTCAGAATCACAGATTATTCTTTTTGGAAGTATGACCACCAGACCAAGATAAGAAGTTTCACCGGAAAATGTCATCTGAACAATGTAAGAAACATTCACTTTTGTTCTGGTTCTGACATTGCAGTAAATCGCGCTGATTAAATCTAACAATCGCTTATAAGTTATCATATCACGCAAAACCGTGCAAATTATACTTTGTTCTCAGATTGTTAATGTTAACAACGTCAGCATTGCGTGACTACATCATGTAATGTCCTTCCGATATGTATCCTTGTTTTCGCATGGGTCCGGTTGCAGTCTCTTCTTCTGTAGCCACTCCGAAGTCCGAACGAAGTCTTTTTCATTTTACAGCGGGTGAGTCTCTAGTTGTCACTGGTGATTGTCGTTTGAAACTTTCTGGATCCGCCATCAAATTGATAAGTTTAATTATATCAAGTGCTGTGAGAAAAGGCTATAAATCTCCACCTCTAGCATCCTCACACTCATAGCCTACTAGCCGAGACTCTTCTTTATGTGTACAGATGTGTGTGCACAGATGTGTGTGTACAGATGTGACGTAATGACGCAAAGACATGCTCGAATCTCCCGCGGAAATCAACCAGTACCACTGGAATTAAAAACATTATTACAAGCTTACCGCTTTAAATTGAGCTACGGCAAGCAGAGAGTTTTGAACACTGGCTGGTTATGTATTTTCTCAAATATGTATTTTGGATAATTTTTAACCCAAAAAAAGCTACGGACTGCAGCTTTAAGTGTACTTAGAGATTTCATTAGTATATTATCTGCACGTATATTAAAAAATAGACTTTTAAGATTCGAAGTACACTACAAGTGCACATTCATTAAAATGAAGGGCACTTAAAGCATCCCAATCTTCACATGTTTTCCTCTATCAGTGACTCTTATCACATTCTCAGAGATCTCACCTGTGCGTAACTGTTAATACCCAGGTGAGGTCTGATTGAATAACCTCGGTCAAGTATATTTTGGTTGTGTTAAGAGTTCATGTATTGCTCCACTATCAGTCACATCACATTCAGCATTTCATGTCTCAGATAGCTAATCTCCAAAACCTCACATTCTTCACGTGATTTTAACAGCTTAACTCGAGCGCACTAACTCACGCAGGATATGTTGAAAGCTGGACACATACGAGGGATGTCTAGATTTTCAAGAAAAGAGTAAACAGACTTGACCTCTGTTTAACAGTTCTGGGTTTCCCAGCATTAACTCCTTACTGAACACTGCCAGATGCTGAAACTGCCTTCGTACCGGTATGTGTTGTAAATGTTTTTAGATGCAGTCCTTCTAGCTTTGGAGTCTGTCTTGTATTATTTTGCTACATCCTCAATATATGTGTGTGTGTGTGTGCGTGTGTGTGTGTGTGTGTTTAAGAGGACGTGTTGCCCTGTTAAAACTCAGAAGTCTTTTACTTCCTGCATTGAAACTTTTTCAGCCATAAAGACAAACAGCACCAGATGTGTCTAGCCAGACACTCCATACTGTGTGTGTGTGTGTGTGTGTAATCCAGTCTTGTAAATCCTGTGATTACGCTCCTGATTTATAAATCATGTCGGCTCTTATTTTGGTTCATATGCGTGAATGTCTTATGAAATGAAATCATAATCAGATTATTAAACACACACACACACACACACACACATACACGCCTGTGTTTCTACAAGACTGATTTGATACTTTACAGTACAAACTCTTTGGCTTGTTTCCCCCACAGAAAAAAAATAAAAAGGTACTTGTGACTTTTTCACAATTGCGAGTTTATATTTTACAATTCTGACTTTTTTCTCATATTTGCGGAGTTTATATCTCCCGATTATGACTTTTGTTTGCAATTGCAAGTTAATATCTCACAATACCTCACATAAACTCGCATATAAATTGTGAGTTTATATCTTGCGATTCTGACTTTTTTTCTTGCGATTGCAAGTTTATATCACATAATAATTCTCACTTTTTCTCACTTTTTTATCAGAGGTATGACACAAACTCGCAATTGCAAATTATAAAGTCAGAATTGCGACAGAAACTCGCAATTGCGGAAAAAAAAGTTGTGAGATATAAATGACTTTTTTTATTTTTTTTTTATTCTGTGGCAGAAACAAGCTTCTTAAGTACAAGGTCAACATGACATCAAAATTCACCCAAATTAATATTTAAAAAAGCTGTCATTTACTCACCATCATGCCATTCGAAACCTGCATGACTTTATATCTTCTGTCTTATCCTTAGGATTTGAAATAATTCTGCTGGTTGCTCTTTCCCATAAAATTGCAAAGGATGGAGTCAGACATGGAGTTGCAAAGGATGGAGACTTTCAAGCTCCTAAAAGGAAGCAAAACAAAATATAGGCATCATAAAAGTGGTTAATACGACTTGTGCATTATACTTCAAGATTTCTAAAACCACAAGCCAAAGTCATTATTCATGTGTCCCGTTCATTTTCTCCATAACAATTAAAATAATTCTTCAACCAAACTGCATGAACCAAACCAACCAGCTTTGAGATGAAATTATAAACTCTGATTGTAATTAAAACATTTGAAAACCTGAAAATGATGGATTTACAAGACAAGAAATTATGCGTACTTATTGTATTTTTCCAAAAATGTAGCAAACAAAATATAAATGATGATTCAATAAAACTACTGTCATTGATCCCAAGTGAACATTTGATTGTAAAAATATTCATAAGATATTTGCAAACATATGATTATCAGTATGGTCCATCTCTTATGAGACTTAGAGTGTTGTTTTTCAATTGCTGAACCTTGAATTCACATTTAAAACATAAAAAAAAAAAAAAAAAAATTGAAATTGCACAGAGATCCTAACAATCTCACGTAGGTCTGTATTGAAAGGTTTATATGTTTAAAATCTATTTCTCAATGGAGATAATGAGATTGAACTCGTTTTCAATTTTGTGTCAAAAGAGCTATTTAAGAGATCATTTTTACTCAAACAATATCAACATTAATTAAAAAAAAACTAAAGAACTGAATAAGTAGCAAATGTAAGATCTCAGGCATTTGGTGAAAAGAAAAGCGAGTCCAAGTGGTGAATGAGGAAAGCAGGCCTGTGGAGGGTTTCTGTGATGGAGGAGGGGAAAGAGGGGTTATTGAGGGCGAGGGATGATGGGGGGGTGAAAAATGGGTCACGCCGTCGTACACGCTAACAGAAACGCAGCGCTATGGCAACCTGACAGCAGCAGAAGATCAGTGAAAACGTGAAACTGGAACAGAATGATAATGAGATGAAGAAGTCTGGGAAAGAGCGAGCGCTTCCCTCTCGACAGAGGTTTTCTGACAGTGTGTGTGTGTGTTTAAGAGAAAGGTTGTTTGTAAGCTCTCTCTCTCTCTCTCTCTCTAAAACAACAGTACAGAAACCCAATAACGGATTCAAAAGACACTGTCTCCACACACACACTTCAAATGGTTTAAAACTGAAACGAATCTTATCTAAAACACAGAGAAAACTAAAAATAATCCATTTAAAGACTGACCCTGAAAATTGACCAGACTGACACAGAAGCATTGGCTCAATAGTGGGTGTTTGAGGACGGGACTATATCTATTTGTCCAGCTAATGGAAGATGCTACTCATATAGAAATTCTGGTCACAAAAAGTCTACACATTTTTTTCAGTTTTCTGTAAATTCATGTCTCGACAATAGTGTGCGAATGCTGGTCTATTATTGTTATCTAAACCCATTCTTAAACGGCTCACAAAAAAACAAAACAAACTATAATTGGTAACTTTACATCAGTCAGACGGTCAGAATATATTGTATATTTCCTTTTCTGGTTAGTATTTGCTTTATTGTGCCAATATTATATGTAAACACAACCTAAAGAACTTTAAATTGACTGAGAGAGAGAGAGAGAGAGAGAGAGAGAGAGAGAGAGAGAGAGAGAGAGAGAGAGAGAGAGAGAGAGAAGTGAGAGATTATCGTGCTGTTATGGCCGAGGGGGGTGTGACTGTAAAGCAGTTGCGCTTTTGGCTGTCAGTCTGCAAAACTCACACAAACACACACTTTCAGTTTTGCTGTAGGCGTAACTGTAAGAGAACATCATCAGACATGATCTACATGTGAAAAGCAACATTCAAAATCGTTATATATTCAACCAAATGTGACTCCACCCAACATTTAACTGTTTCTGCAGATCTCAGGGTGATTAATAAAATAAATAAGTGATCATCTCACATCATGCTGAAGAACATGAGCACTGGGGTTCTGTTCATGCAGCTCCGGTGAAGGTATCATTGAAGTTAAAAACACACAATGTAATATACTTTTGCAGCCAATACAGCATCAATTCATCTTGGGAATGGCAGATACAAGGCCTTTAGTGTGGCCAGAGGGATGTAGAGCCGTTCCTCTCCAGAACAGTGGCCAGGTCACGATGTGATGCTGGTGGAGGAAAATGTTTTCCGACTCGCTCCTTCACACTCCAATGTGGCTCAAAACGTTTCAGATCTGGTGACTGTACAAGCTATGGGAGATGTTCAACTTCACTTTCATGTTCATCAAACCATTCTGTCACAAGTATTGGTGATACATTGGCTGATACATGGCACCTTCTTCAGAGTACAATGTTTGAACCATTAGAAGCACCATTACCTTGGCAGTAATGCACACATCATACACAGTAGTTCCCTAGTTGCCATGATATTTCAGCCCAAAAACCATCACTGATCCACCCGTGCTTCATTCTGGATGGGGTTTCTCCGCACGAAACTCACACGGATGTGGAAAGACAGTGAAGGTGGACTCTTTAGAGAACAATATATGTTTCACATTGACCACATCCCAAGATTTGCACTGTTGTCACCAATGAAAACGTCATTTGGCATTGGCACGAGTGACCAAAGGATTGGCTATAGCAGCCCGGCCGTGAATATTACCTCTGTGGAGCTCCTGATGAACAGTTTTGGTGGAAACAGGAGAGTTGAGGTGCGCGTTTAATTCTGCTGGGAGTCGGGCAGCTGTGGTCTTTTTTTGGATACAATCCGGGTTAGTCCCCAGACATCCCTTTCAGACAGATTCCTCTTGCGGCGACAGTTACTCCTGTTGGATGGTGGTATGCAGACATTACCCTGATACCATAGCTCTCGATACACCACAAAGATTTGCTGTCCTGGTCACAGATGAGCCAGCGAGTTTGAACTCTGCAATACACACAACACAACGAGAGACATATCAGAGTACAGCTGTACAGTTGTGCTATTGCTCTGCTAATTGAACCTTCACACACTGCTCTTATGGAATGTGCAATCAGAGAAGATTGGCCATCAGGCGTAAAATCTCCCATATATATATATATATATATATATATAAAAGTATATGTCAAAATGTGCTGTGGTTCAGTGTGCCAACTGCAGTCTACTCATCTACAGTTGCCTCAGAATTTTTGGATCCCTTTGCATATTACTTAAAGAATTTGAGTGAAGTGTTTGTGATAGAGAGTAGATGTAGATGATTAGACTGCAGTTGGCACACTGACCCACTAACACTACAGCTCACACACACATCTATACTACAGCTGTTTCTCTCTCTCTCTTGCTCTCTCACACACACGCACACACTGGGTTTCCATGTTATATGGGGACTTTCCATAGACAATGTTTTTTATACTATACAAACTGTCTCTTCTAGCCCCTAAACCTAACCATCACAGAAAACTTTCTGCATTTATACATTTTCAAAAAACTCCATCTAATTTATAAGCGGTTTTCGAAGAAGGACAAGGATTTCGGATATCGCCATCTTTGTGGACACACACACTCCATTTCTCTCTCTAAAGTGTCTGTCCCTCCCCCTCCATCCATCTATTCTAATTCCAACTCTTTTCTTAAGAAAAGTCCACACACACACACACAGCTTCTTGTAGTCATGCTTGAGTGGGAAGAATCTGTCCACATTTGCCATGTCTAAAATTAAAGAATAGATTTAGTTACAAAACTGTATTAGTTCAGCCAGAAATAAATCTATCACTACTGTCACAAACTTTTGAACAGTAGTGTATATTTCGAACTTCCTTCTCATTGTCTCACTGTGACTAGATGGGTCAAATTTCTCAACACCCAAATGTCGTAGTGTTTAAATGTTCCATGTAAGTTCATGTCTTTTTCTACAAAATTTCAATGTAATTTTCAGGAACATGCTGCTCTTTCTTGAGGATTTTGTTGCACCTCCACCCCCTCAGTTTCCCTGTCGACCCACCAGGACGTGGGGGTGAATTACCCAGCAGCCCCGGGGGCTCATTTCCCTGCGTGCAGACGGTGTTGTGCTGAATGACAGCAGGGATCTTTGGGTGGCGAACACATTCCACTCATACCGGAGGCGGGGGGTCAGGGGCGCTGAGTGTCATCATCACTGCGGTGGGTGGGGCATCAAAACCATGTGGCATTCCAGCACTTCTGTTCTGGGTTCAGACTGACTTGAGCGTTTGGGCCACAATATCAATTAGCACAGAAAATTATTTTGTTTCCCTCAGACAAAAAAAAAAAAGCGCATGCATAATAAAGCATTTACAGTAGAAGTACAGTACTTAGTGTTTTCTGTTAGGTGTCATATTTGATATATCCGGTGTTTATGGCTCATTTAGTATGATATAGTGAGAGTATGGAGCTCACTCTCCAGGAGGCCCAAATTGAGCAAAAATATGCAATCTGGTGTAGTTTCTGATATTTATATGGCTAAAAAGTAAGATGAAATTCTGATTGCTTGTAATGTAAATCAATGAGATCTTTATTGATACATAAAATGCATATAAATATCAGTTGTCATATCTCCCATTTCTATATCTAATTAATACGATATTTAAATGCTTATTTTTATTATCAAAACTCTGTAGTTTTTATTTTGGGGGCAAAACGTATAATGCAATACAATGATGATTGAGAGATGAACGAATAAACATTCCTTTAAAGCCTGATGGATCATATTTGATACATTTTAACATTACATTAAAAAAAAATGATAATCAAGTTGCTTCAGTCCAGTAAATGTTCATCTTGAAATATTAGTAATATATTGAAATATTGTTTTAATATATTACAATATTTATTAAATATTATACAATACAATATATTATATATTATACAATACAATATATATTAAATATTGTGTATTTTGTATATATTTATTTTTCATCACTTTTATTCAAATTCATTGTATGTGTAAGCATATTGGCAATAAAGCTCTTTCTGATTATATAAAAGTTATTCTCACATTTACTTTCACAGCAAAAAGAATTTCTAGAATTAGACAAAAAGGCCTTTTACTTGCTAAAAAAGTATCAAGTATCAATCAGACACAGAAGGCATGATTGTGTACAACCGGTTTTTCATGTTTAGATCATGTTGATAATTTAGAGGTCTTTGCGTATCAAATATGATACAGTAGTGGCAGTTTACTGTTTTATTCCTATTTACATAAGCTTCAAATGCAAAAGGTTTGTGGGTTCTAGGCTTCGCTCACTTTGTCGGAAACATGATTCTCAAATGTAATCTATTTTACTGACCATCAATAAAAGATCTGATGTCTATATATTTGTATCTGTTGCTACACAACTGCAGGAGTCAAAACAAAAGCTGCCATGCACTTATCTATAGTGTTCACTGGAAAGGGTTTCTCAAATCACACGTGTGAGGTCATAATAATATCACACAAATATGGGCCCTAACCTGGTGGAGGTGTGAATGAATAAACCATAAAAAATATATGGCTCACACTCCTGATATGTTTAAAAAAATCATTTCTATAAAAGTATAGAGTAGACATTCAAAAATATGCTCTGGTCAAACTACAGTACAGCTTGATTATTTACACAACGGCAAGAAAAGGAACAGAACGGAAGAGCTAACATTAGCCATTCCTCAGTGAGGGACGAGATCTACTATCTTTTGAAATGCTGATATTATCAAACCAAATGTACTTTCATTTTACAGGATGGCGCGTTTTTGCAAACCAACTAAGAGAACATCACAGAATCCATTCATTCCATTGCTAATACTCACTGATGTTGGTGCTGTTGTTTTCCCTCCAATATGATGTCACTTCCTGTACGGTGATGCCATCACAGGACTGGCTTTTCTGTAGGATGAAAATATAATAGAAAGAAAGGAAAAACTGATAAATTCATTAACGATTCAAACAAAATGATCAAAAAAATCAGATAAAGTAAAAATAAAGAAACATCTAGAATACTAATAAATTGCCTATTTTTCATGTAAGTTAATGCAGCAAATATACCAAAGTAATAAAATATTTAAAAATTCATTCCTATGTTCGCTTCATTTAATACTGTGAGTTTACATGTTTAAAAGTGTGTTTTATATCTCATTATCTTTTAGACATATGATGAGGCTGTGAATACTGTATACTGTTCAAATAATTATAAATTGCCCAATAAAGCTCCTAATCACAGTAGTGGATCCATCCGGTGGAGTAAAGCTGAAGCTCCAGCAGTCTACAGGAGTGTGTTTGAATGGGGCAGATGAAGCTCCAGCCCTCTGGTGCAGATTGGGCAGCGTAGCTTCTGGGTGGAGTCACACAGACAAATACTCACACTTGTAGCTGTGAAACTCTTAGTTTGCTCTCCCCGCAGAGCCGTGTGGATTTACTACCAGAAAGCAGCCTGTACTTCTGTCTGCTGAGCACAGCAGTTTAAAACACACACCAGGAATCTAAGCGCTCGCTCGCCGTCTCTACTGAGTGGGTTTGAATTTAAGGAGCCTCAGTGGTTTTTTTCTGCCTTTATTTTCATTTTTATCTCTTTGAAGAAGACACAAAGGAGGATGGGTGCTCAGTTGACTAAAGGTGAAGCTACAGTGGACGGAAAAGCCGTGGCTGATAAAGCCAATGGTCAGGTGAGGATCTATTCCAAGCACTTTTATGACTGAACTACCAGCTTTCTGATACATTTGAATGGCATCTTATCAATGATTTTCCCCTTTTTATTGATCCCATTTATCTAACAATTAGTTTTTAACAAATTAATATTGGAATTTGTGGTCATTTTTTTGAAAATCCAATTGGTTATGGCAACAATACGCTATCATCTCAGTTCCGAAAGAAGATTTTGTGTAGATGGCTTTTGTAATTTTGTGAGTTTAGGGTAGAAAATCTGGATTTAAACTCTCTCTCTCTCTCTTTGATTTGTTTTTATGGATCGTTTTTTTCTGAGCCCATATTTGAGTTGTTTTAGAGTTATCAGGCAGACTCTGTGGTCGTGTGGCGCTGAAACGGGCAGAAACCCGAATTGAGAACAAAAGGTTGCAGAGCTGCATGCAAATGATGCAGAGCGCTTCTGCTGATCTGCAAACAATGCAATGCATGTGTGTGTGTGAATGCATGGACCATTCCTCTGGTACTTCATTAATACTCATTCTACCCATCCCCCTTAATGCATATGCACCCTTCCCCCTCCATATGTAATGAGAGAGCTCTCTCTTTATTTATTAACTAAATGTATTATTTCACATGCATCTTTATGCATGTGATTTAAAGACCCCAATACTTGAAACGAGATAGTGACCATATCTCAGGGCTATAGTGCTCGGTTGATACATCACCTGAATGGCTAGTTGTCCGATTTCCAGTAAATGCAAGAAAAAAGGAGGTGTTTTACAGCCAGATATTGTTTTAAATGCCATCTTAGGTTGTTGTCTCCCTTTTCTTTGTTCTGTCTGGCAGTGGCTGGTTTTCTGAGCTGTGGATGATATTTAGTGGAACAACACTGCCCCTAGTGCACGCAGTCTGTAATTACACGATATACTTCTGCTTTTGGGTTAAACTGGGTGTTGCTTCGGTTTTTAATGTAATGTAATGCAGCAGTCCTCACATTCTTTTCTGCCTGAAAAACAGTATTTTCTAGGTATTCACTAACACGCTGTAATAAATATCTATTTGAGGTAGCCTATTTTAGGGGTTTGTGATGGCAGATTCTTCTGATATTGTTGTATTGCGAGGTCTAATTCTATATTGAAGTGTTTTAAACTAGTGACTGTATTATTTATTGATAAATAACAATAGCAGTATATATATATATATATATGGCCTATACACACACACACACTATAAGCTATGCTTTGAAAGTACTTGGTTTTGGATCAAAATAAAAATGAGTGGTATCACTACAGGTTTAATTAAATGCTTGAAAAATATTGTGCTATAAACTATACTATAAAGCAAGCATTTAACATTTACTATAACTATAAAAACAAGCATTTGCCAGCATAACCCCTTTGTTTTTTTCTGTCTCTGTGTGTGTGCCAAGATGCATTTGGCTTATCTACCCTGTTTCTGCTTATCTCTTCAGGAAAATGGCCATGTGAAAACCAACGGCGACGTTTCCACCAAGCCAGATGGAGAAGCCGTGGCCGCAGATGGAAACGGAACCGCGGAAGTTTCCAAGGAGGAGGAGGTCGAAAAAACGGAGGCGGGAGACGGCATTGAAGCCGCGCCTGCTACCGAGGGAGACGCCACCAAATCCGACGGGGAAGCTGCAAAGGAAACCAAGAAGAAGAAGAAATTCTCACTGAAAAACTCCTTCAAATTCAAAGGCATTTCCCTGAAGAAGAACAAAAAGGGAAGCGAGGAGGCAGCAGAGACCGCGACCGTGGCCACGCCCACAACCGAAGACAAACCCGAGGAGAACGGCCAGGCTGCTACGGAGACCAAAGAGGAGGAGCCAGCGGAGGAGGTGACCAATGAGACAACGGTACCTGAGGTGGAGGCGGAGCCAAAGCCAGAGGCGGAGCCTAAAGCAGAGGAGGAGCCTAAAGCAGAAGAGCCCGCCCAGGAAACAGAAGCCGCGCCCACAGAGGAGGCTACAAAATCTGACGATAGCCCCGCCCCTGCTGAAGAGACCACGCCCACCACAACCTCGGACCCGGAGCCGGCTACAGAAGAGTGACCTCACTTCACTGTGGCAACCTAGACTGTTTATCTTTATCCTTTTTTTTTTTTTTTTTTGAGATTGAAATATATATATAAATATATATAAATATATGAGACTTGAGCCACAATCTTACAGTTACAGCAATACTACAGAGAATCCAAGTTCTTTTACCACCTTTGCTGATAACAGTCACTATTCAGTGGTGTGTTCCTGACCCGTGTCAGTCCATGGTGCCGCACGTCAAGAGCGTTGTTGGGAATTGGGCCTGTAATGCTCTGTGGATGGATTGATGACTGATGGATTTTCCGCCTCAGAGGAAAAGCAGCCGATGGAAGAGCGTGGCTCCCTGTTCACAAACTTTTCAGTCATTTTTCTCTTTTAAACTTCATCCGATCCTTGATTCTTCAGGGCTGATGAGTGAAATGACAAATTGTCCTCTTAGGAGTTGGTTAAAGGACAATGTAAAACTACGAAAAAAACAAACAAAAAAAAATCTTTTTAAAGTGTTTAAATAGCTCTACATTCCAATTTTTAGCCCTGAAACTGTAGGGTGTCGGAAGATCTGGGCGAGTGAATATAGGTTTTAGTCTTAGTCTGTTTTTAATGATGTTTTACAGTTTTAATCAGATCTAGCTACACATTTCAAAGTTTACGACAAAGGGGAATTAAACCACTGCTTTTATCAAATATATATTTTTGTTCTGTTAAGTCTCTGTACATACATTTTCTGACTCTTTATTTTGCTAACATTTCCAAGTGTTAATAAGATGTTGTACGATTAGGCCAAATAAATGTTTGACCCCCCTTGTGTTTGTTTGTTTTTCTGAAATGATTTTTTTTTTTAAATATTAAAAACAATATCAAACACCTTCATTATCACAAAGAACATGTTTTGAATTGAGCAAAGAATTGTGATGCACATTTAGCTGACTGACATTCAAGATCTTTCAGACGAAAAAAAAAAAAAAATGTTATGGGTTAAGAATGTTAATTCACAATGTCCAAGTATTACATGCCATCACATTATTAAAGGTATCATTTACCAATTTTTGGGCGAATTAAACGATTTCCCTCATATTGTATGCATTTATACTTAAAAGATTTTAAACAAATTATATGATCAATGAGTTATGACTAAATGTTTTTACATTGCTTTAACATTAAAATAAGTCAAGCAATTTTGAACTTTTTTAATAAGTCATACAAGATTAACTCGTTTTTAAAGTTAGTTTAATGTAACTTAAGTTTAAATAACTTAAACATCCAAGTTTTTTTTTTGTGTGTGTATAAAGTCTGTTTTTTTCTGTCCAAGTCGATGAAGTCCAGCATTCTTCAGAATATCAGCTCTTGAGTTCCAGAAGAACGCAAGTCATACAAGTCTGGAATGACATGAGAATGTTAGAATTGACTATAAATGACGATAGCATATCTTTTCCAAGCTTTCATCAGTGTTTTGATCAAGATTGGTGCATTTTCTCCATGGCTCATTCCATCAGGATTTCTTCTCTTTATCAGTTAGCTGCTCGGGTAAGTCAAATAAACACTCCATAAAGAGTCCAAAAGCAGCAGGTACAAACTTCTGATGCTGAAGGCTCTAGAAGGTGTAAAGTTAATAACTCATCAGTCTTTTCTACACCTGATGCTTCCTGCAGATGTAATACTATTAGTATTGTGAAGTTTTTTTCCGTAATGACTGTTAAAATGAACTGAATGTTGATATTCCTAAGTGGAAGTTTGTCCCATTTAAAGGGATAGTTCACCCAAAAATGAAAATTATGTCATCATTTACTCACCCTCAAGTTGTTCCAAACCTGAACTGTCTGGTTACCAACCTTCTTTAAAATATCTTCCACATATCTTCAACAGAAGAAAGAAACTCATTCAGGTTTGGAACAACATGAGGCTGGGTAAATGATGACAGTATTTTCATTTTTGGTTGAACTATCAGTTTAAGATCCCGTAGGATGAAAGTACCTGAAAGAGTTTTACCCTTACGTGCAGATTACGACACCAACACAACAAACATTAAATATATCACTTTCTCTAAATCTGTGAATATGGAGTAGCTTGTTCTTTATCTTGAATTGCATTTTATTAGCACTAAATACAGCAGTGAATGGAGTTCAAATGGTTTTGTGTTCACACTGGCCTTCACTAGTGTGTCCTCAGAGAGAGTGTTGAGCTTCTGCTGGGTCAGGTTAGTTACTGCATTTTTATGGCTTTTTAACATTTGAGTGGAATTATTGAACATGATTTACCCAAGTTCATTCAAATATGCAAGAAAAAACAGCTAAATAGTCCGATTGTTACTGTGATATTTTTATTTTCCAAAGGGAAAGATGGAAATTTTTCAATAGTTCCTGAGTTAAAGTAAAAAAATATATACATTCCTTTATTATAGCACCACATTATGGCTGATTGTTACAAAATTTGCAGACACAAAAACAAACATGATAAATTTATATTATCTTATAATTATATTTCTGTTATACGCAACTTAAATATAATTATAATATCATTTTTATCTACTTACTATTGAAATAGCCTAACAGTTGAAATTTGAGCATTTCATTTTTTGTTGATTTGTACAGATGATCTCTGGACAAATAAGTCAATGTTAACACATGTATGACAAAGAAATAGCAGGCTGGATTTCAACTTCCATCATCAAATGGTTGCAGACTTATGAGAACATTTCTGTTATAGCACCACCTAGTGCTGGAATTTGACAATATTTTGTAAGGCACCTCCAAACATACAGGTTAATTAGTCAATGAGCCATTCCAAAAAATCCATTGTTCTGTTCAAATGTTTTCCATAATTATCACAAAAAAGATTTACTGAGTAACTGAGCAATAGCTTTATAGCCATTTAAGTATTATGCTAATGTAAGTAATCTACCCATTCAGCAACAATGTCCTTTGGTAGATGCAGTCAATCATTCCCAATCCGAATCCAAATCCGACTCCAAATCCGAGTCACTGCAATCAAGGTCATATTATATTCAAACAATCATATTTTTTAGAAATAAAAGTTATTACATATAAAATAGTAGTTGCTAAATACAGAAAATATGCACAGATGTGAACTGATTTTTTAAACACTAAAAGCTGTAAAATTGGATGTTTCACATTCAAGGGTTAATTAAACACAAACACATAACAATTTAATATTATATGAATGTACTAATTTTCAGCATGCAATTATGCTAATTAACTACATTACTTGGTGGAAGAATTGCTATTATTAAAATATTATTTATTTAATATTTGTGTCTTTTCTCTTATTGCTGTTTTATTAAAGCAATAAAACAATTCAGGCTGTGTGTTATAGTGAACATGTCTTAGACGAGCTCTACTGTAAGTGATAATACATGATGTCAGGAAATATCTATGATTAATAAATATCTCAGCCACTGCAATCACTTAAAAAAAAAAAAAAGATTAGCAAGTATGATAAGTGTGAAATTCATAAATTCACTTACGAATCCATCTCCTCCAGCAACAGATCGCAATCTCGATAAAAACAAAAAACAAAAAAAAACATGCATGTTTCAGTGAGTATAAAGAACTCAAACATGACTGTTATTTGCGAAGTATAATGTGAGCATCTTTGAATTCCTTGATAAGTATTGGTTTTTGAAACAAGACCGACCTATGGCATATAGTATAAAAAAATGTGTGTTTGTTTTTTCTGATAGAAAAGTGTACTTACTGCTCTGGAACCTGTTTTTAAATATGTGGACATCAGCAACTATGAAGACAGATATACAATATTCACTTATGTGGGAATTCGGTCATGAGTTCAGTCAGATGCATGACAATGTTATACAACATTTGAGGAACAGTTCATAGTCAACATTCCCACAGCAATGTGATTTCTCCCATTTATATCTGTATAACAGGACATTATATAGTCTCTGTCTCCAATGTTGTGGTGAATTTAGCTGCCAATAAGCACTCCATCTCAAACTGGTCCATTATATAGATAGATTTATTTATAGATTAAGTTGAGAGAACACACTGTACTTGTACTTTTTGGTTGCTTATTGTAATACATTGTCTCAGGACACTCGGCAGATTTGATAGAGATGAAACAAATTTAGTACTTTTAAAAAGCACAATAGATCTTGACATTATTATCTCACCTGTCTTTGATATTCTGCCCATGTGCTCTTCACAGAGTTTGTCCAGTTGTATCTTCAGGCGGGATACAGATTTCTCTACATTCTCAAATGTCAGGACGTCATTAATCTTCCTGGGTGAGGCTGTGCGCGGATTGAACTTAGAACAGGAAGCATAATTCTGCAATTGGACGAAAATACAATAACTTTAAAATAAGAATCAACACTGAATCAAAAACACTGTCAAGATTTAATTCAAAATACTATATTTTCTTTACCTGGAAGAAATAAACGTGATCCTCAGTATGTAAAAGTGGCTCCAGTTTACTATTCTCCTTCTGTAGTTTGACGATCTCCTGGTGCAGTCTCTGTATGTGACTCTCTGCATCTCGCACTTCCTTGTTCTCCTGAGCTCTGATCTTCTCTCTCACCTCGGCTTGTATGTTCTGAATGGAGCGGAGGATCTCGGTGAAGATTCGGTCAATGTTCTCCACTGCTACCTGTGCAGAGCGCTGTCACAACACACACAACACTTGGTCAAACTTCTGACACATTGACACGACAGATCATATACAGTATGCAGAGTAAACTATAAGGTAAGCCATTCATTGGTTGTCCTAAAAAGTGTAAAGACAGAAAACATTGCTGCTTGTTTGTGTCACGAGGTCAAGGTTTTGCTGGTTAGCTTCAGCCCCTGCTGGTATGACATCATCTGACTGCATCTTGATGGCCATTTAATAATATCCACCCTGATCCCATGATACAAACATAACTGTGCAGTGTACATACATTTATGCAAATTTCTAAAATATTCCTCCAGGTATGCATCACAGCAGTATCCAGGTTTAATGAGCATACCTTATGAAAGTCCAAATTTTTCGGAGACTGCTGAATCTCCTTGTCTATGTCAGTGGTTTGCTGAATGAAATCCCTCTTTTTTATTTTCAGTTTCTCCTGAGGATGAATTCACAATCAATAAGAATCCCGTTCTTTATAGAATCAGTTTATTTATATTTGTACATGAATCTGCTGTTCATTATTTTGTTTTTGCACATGATGTATATATATACACATACACACACACATATATATATATATATAGAAAGAGAGAGAGAGAGAGAGAGAGAGAGAGAGAGAGAGAGAGAGAGAGAGAGAGAGAGAGAGAGAGAGAGAGAGAGAGAGAGAGAGAGAGAGAGAGAGAGAGACACATCTTACTGTACCTGCTTTTTTGCCATTTCAGCTGCAGCTGAGACTGTTTTATGTCCACTGTGCTGATTCCCCATACAAACTACACAAATACACTTCTGGTCATTGTAGCAGTAAACCTCCAGTGCTTTATGATGGTGAGGGCAGATCTGATGCTGTAGATTTGGGGAAGCTTTGACCAGCTTGTGTATTTTAAAAGCTTTAGACTCATAATGAGGTCGAACATGAGCTTGGCAGTAAGAAGCCATACAAACCAAACAAGACTGGATGGCTTTTACTTTTATTCCTTTGCAAACATCACACGCCACATCTCCAGGTCCAGCTGGATCTTCCTGCTTCATTCCCTCTAAAATATCAGCCAGTACAGTGCTTCTGCTGAGAGCTGGTCTTTGGTTGAATGCTGTCCTGCATGTAGGGCAGCTGTAAACGCCTCTATGATCCTCCTGGTCCCAGCAGCTCTTAATACAGTCCATGCAGAAACTGTGCCCACAAGATGTAGTCACTGGATCTTTAAGCAGATTCAGACAGATCGGACAGTTTAAAGGATTTTGAGTATCAAAGAGAGAGTCTGCCATTTTTGGTGCTTTCAAACCCAGTGGAAAATTCACTGTAGAATAACAGGAGTTTGGATTTTTTTAAAATCAGAATGGGAATGAAATGAAAATGAAAGTAAAAAATAATGAATCGCTATTTCCTGCTCCAGGAGGTTTATTAAGTTTCAGAAATGTCACTATCTGCACCATACCATCCCGACAAGCACTATATAAATTTAAAATTCAAAAAACACATTTGCCGTAACTTACTATAAACCTGCTGCTCAATTCTCAAAACACTCTAACACAAGAGCTTGACAAACAAGTTGAGATCCCGCGTTTTGTATGCAGTGTTGTCTGCCGTGTTTGTCAGGTTCTCCCAGTATTGGTAAAGGGTATTTTCTGTAGACCTAACACAACAATTAAAACAATACAACAAATTACTAAGGTAGAGTGTGGAAAAAACACCTTTCATTTTTTAACATATACACACAAAATACACCTTAATTATTACCTCTTTTTTTGGCCCAGTTAGTATCAGTCACTTCACTGTCAACCGTTTTACCGGAGATAATAAAATAACGCAAATGAGAAACGTGTTTTTTGCAAAAGGAAGTGCTCAAACTGAACAGAAAAAATAGTGCGCTGCTCTTAAAGGGGGTGCCCAATTCTGCCTTGTGAAGGAACTACTGGCAACAACCCGAACACAACGTTCCAATTCCCTAAAAAAAATACCCCTCCTCGTTTCCTCCAAAGCCACTAGATGACAAACCTGCCACCTTTAGCCAAAAAAGCGTAACGGCTAATGCTAACGTCGGTGTGGTGGAGTGTTCATATGAAGTGATGAGTCCCAGCTTAGGACCCCAGTAGTATGCCTGATCTAAAACTGTTTGCGCGATTTAAAAAACAATTTAAGATCAAGTTGGGACAACATACTGTAATTTTGTGTTGCTTGCTGTTAGTACATTGTATCAGGCCACTCAGCAGATTTGATACAAATGAAAAGTTGGGTACAAATTTAGTACTTTTAAAAAACAGAATAGTTCATGACGTTGTTATCTCACTCGTCTGTGACATTCTGCCCATGTGCTCTTCAGAGTTCGTCCAGTTGTATCTTCAGGTGCATACAGATTTATCTACATTCTCAAATGCCAGGATGTAATTTTAGTGCTTTCAAGCCCAGAAGAAGATTCATTGTAGAATAACAGGAGTTTGGAATCTTTTAAATCAGAATGAGGCTCTGTGCAAACATGACCAAATGAAATTTATAATGGTAAAAAAATAATTTCCTGCACTAACTAAACATTTTCTGAAGATTTCACTATACATCTACAAATACATTTAAAAATAAGAAACATTAAAACAGAAACATTCACAAAAGGGCTTGCTATAACCAAGTTCAGAACGGTAGCCTATACCACCTGCAAGTTTTTATAAAGTTTCTCATAAATTTTTATTTTTCTCAGAATTGATATATAAAGTAACAGCAGATAGGAAAAAAGTCAGAACTGTGTGATAACAGGTCACAGTCACCTTCTTCCTTTTTTTACACTATAGGAACAATATTCCCTAGATCTAGCCTCCTACACAGACAGCATATGCACAAAACAATGCTGCCATATAACTTAACTTGCCTCTGCTGAGTTAGAGTATGGGAAAATACCATTTATTTGATTTTTTTTCACCTATGCACACAAACACACTTTTATTACCTCTGGGCACATTACGTGATGCGTTTTTAAATTTAGTAGTTAAATTCACCTAGTTCGTTGCAGTAGAGAGAGACAGACAGGCTTACAGAGGCTGGCATTTCACAGGTGGTGGTGAGTGACACTGCGTGATATACATCAACGGAGGTATTGGCACAATTTCACCTGTAGTAAGTCAGGCTGGTCACTAGGAACATACTACAATCTTTGGAACATGAAAAAAAAAACTTTCTTGGAATTACAGTAATTTCTTAAATATATTGTTTACAGTTACATACATTAACAGAGGTATTGCCACAATTTCACCTGTAGTACAGTAAACTTTTTTTAATTACTGTAATTCACCGTTTTTTTTTTTTTTTTTTTTCATGTTCCAAAGGTTGTAGTATGTTTCTACTGACCAGACTGACTTACTACAGGTGAAATTTCCCAATACCTCCTTTCATGTTTCCCTCCCTTCTCGGAGACTGGCAAGAGCAGCTTCCAAGTCCCCAGTACTCATCTTGCTGGATCTATCTGCAGCTTTTGACACAGTTAACCACCATATCCTCCAGTCAATCCTCAAGGCAAAGGGCATCTCAGGTACCACACTCCAATGGTTCAAGTCTTCCCTCTCAGGTATGTCCTTCAGGGTGTCTTCGAGGGCCGAGGTGTCTATGTCGCAACATCTAGCTACTGGGGTGCCTCAGGGCTCAGTGCTCGGACCACTTCTCTTCTCCACATGTCAGTCATCTCTAGGATCTGTCATTCAGAAACAAGTTTTTTCCTATCACAGCTCTGCTGATGACACACATCTCTACCTCTCATTTCAACCAGATGATGCAATGGCAGCTGCATGCTGGCAGCAGATGCTCCCACCTCGGCCTGCCTGACAGACATTTCTTGCTGGATGAAGGACCACCACATTCAACTCAACCTTGCGAAGACAGAACTACTTGTGGTCTCGACCAACCCAACACTTCATCAACTTCTCTATTCAGCTAGGTTTGTCAACCATAACTCCTTCCAGGACAGCAAGAAACCTTGGAGTTGTGATTGACTATCAGTTAAACTCCACAGACTGAACTGCCCAGTCCTGTAGATTTGCCTTGTACAACATTAGGAGAATCAGTATTTCAATCTATATTTTAACCCTTATGGTAAAATATATATTCCCTTGTAGTAATGCCACCTCATGTCTGACTATCACTACATTTGAAGACAACACAAATATAATACATTTCATTATAATCAGTTGAAAGCATTTAATTTATTTTTTTACATTTACACAATTTTTGTACAGATTATCTTTGAAACAAAAGGATCCATTAACATATTGATGACAAAGAAATAGAACACTGAACTTATAATTCTGCAACCATTTGATGATTGGAGTTAGTGAACATTTCTGTTAGAGCACCACCTAGTGCTAGAATTTGACAATATTTTGTGCGGCTCCGCCAAACAAGTCATTGGTCAATTCGAATGTTTTGGAAGATTAGGTCTTTTCTCTGTAGCTTATGGAACTATGTGTTCAACGGTGTTAAATTTAACTGACTGTGAATTTTTTTTTTTTTATCTAAGGCACAGTTGTTTAAAAATCCAGTTTTTAAAGCCATATTACTAATTACAATATATACCGGTAATATGTAAATGTGATCTACCCATATGAGGTTCATCTCCAATTTTGGTGTCTTGCAACCTTTTATTGTATACTCTACGAAAAAGAATGATGACGTTCAGATGTTTTCAAATTATATGTGGAACTGTCTCCATCGATCCATAAATGTAATCATCACAGCTGTCCCTGCAATCAAAGTTCACATTTTACTGAGCAAGCTTACATGAGAAATTAGAATATTGCTAAATCAACTAAAGAGCAAATGTGCACAATCACTACTGTCCAAAAGTTTGGGATCTGCAATATTTGTGTTTTTGAAAAAAATGATTTCACCAAGGCTTTATTAGTTGGCAATTTATTTTAGGCTGTATTTATTTGATAAACATCTCAGCCATTTCAATCAAAACTCACATTTTTAAAAAATAATGTTTTATTTCTAATTTTTTTAACTTAATAAATACACTTACCAAATCTGTACTTTCATCCCTACTTCCATCTCTGAGTGGTGAGCTAGATTTAAAAAATGAAACATGGAAAGAGCTCAAATCACATGACAATTAAGTGCTAAAAACAAGTATAATGTGAGCCTGTTTACTATGAAGGTATATTTGGTGCAATACTTCTGAACGCCTGTGACAGTGGAATTTGTAGTTGTAGAGAATAGCCACACATGTGTATCAGTAAATTTGAAGTCACAGAGAGAAATGTTTTAAGAGTTGCAAACTTGTAGACTTTTTTTATCTTCCACAAACACAACACAACAGTTACACCTTCTCAAATTCTTCATTGCAGGCGCACAAATCCTATTCTACAAATCACAAATTAAGAAACTTGTACGCTCACATTTTTGCTACAGTTGCTGCAGTGAATATGGTGCAAAACGCATTTAAACACCTGCATCAAAACATGTGAAGTCACAGAGAAATTTTGCTCATCTGCAGGGGCGGACTGGCCATCTGTGTGATCTGGAGAATCACAGAACGGCCGGTACTCCAGGACGGCCGGCGGGCCGGCCCACCGGCCCACCACCCGCCACACACGCAGTCACAGACATCCCAAGTCTCCCGGAAGTTCCGGGAGTCTCCCGCATATTTATAGCGGCTCACTGATGCCCGCAAATTAGTTAAAATCTCTCGGAATCTAGAGCGAATAAGAGTGCGCATGCGTAGCGCGCGCACGGCAGAGAGAGGGAGCGAGCTAGAGACCTTGCGTGTGTGTGCTAGTGTGCGCGTGTGCCTCACGAAGCGCATGTAAGGACCCAACCAATCAAGTGCGGGCGGGCTTTTATCTCTAATACTCACGAACCGACTTAATCAGAAATTACTTTGCAAGTTACTTGCTAGGGATGATGTTAGGAAGTGATATTCAGCTTGCTACATTTTTAATGATTACAGTAGTTAAAACAGCTAAACTTCAACATTTTAGCTGTAAAATGCCACATGCAGTAGCTAATATTAAGAAATATGTTGTGCTTTTACTTTTAAAAATGTTGGTAACGTTACAGTTAATGCTTACAAACTTTGAAGATTTTGAATACAGAAGTTACATTTGTAATGGTGTAGCCTATTTTCATTTAGATGTGGTATTATTATTTGTGCAGTAGCTAAGATTAATTACTGCATAAATTAATTAAGATTATTAAGTAATAAATTCATTTTAAGACAGCATGGAATAGATTGTATAATTTGCTGTTAGCTAGGTATAGTATTATGAGCCACAATTAAAGTCTTGTGACACTCATGCCAGGCGGCAGGCGTTATTGTTGTTGTTGTCGAGTTTCCGCGGGCCGATTGCTTTGGGCCGGGCCTGGTCAAAGTCCAGGGCCGTTTTTTAGTCCCAGTCCGTCCCTGCTCATCTGCAAATCAGTATGTGAATTCATCCAATGAGAGTTGCACACTTGTAGAATATTTTCTCACAAATATCTTGTATATTTTTCTAGCACAAACACAAGTACATAACTACAGCTGCGACGAATCTCAAACACTGTTTTTCGCTTTCAAGTGACAAGTTTCGCGCGCTCTCCCTTTTGCACCATATATCTCGTTAAATGTGGAGCAAAACTGACTTGTGCATCTGTAGAGGCAGTGGGCGGAGCCTACATTAATATTCATGAGTTTCCCGGGCATGCGTGTGCAACTGCTCATTCTAGTTCACTCAGAGGTTCACTCCTCGTTTCTCAGCAGGTTTAATGGGTTATTTCAAAAAAAGGTGTGTTTGTGGAAGATAAAAAAAAGTCTACAAGTTTGCAACTCTTAAAACATTTCTCTCTGTGACTTCAAATTTACTGATACACATGTGTGGCTATTCTCTACAACTACACATTCCACTGTCACAGGCGTTCAGAAGTATTGCACCAAATATACCTTCATAGTTTTCTAAGTAGTGTTTATTGAAACCTTTTGCCACAACAAAAACAACAAGAACCAAATAATACGAGAATAAATTGCCTAAAATATAATATTAAAGGGCCTATATGTAAGGATTTTCATGTGTAAGGACTCAGAAAGTTTTTGCAAGAAAAATCAAAATGTGACTTTTACCCGCTCTTCCAAGAGCCTCTCTTCCGTTCTATGACACATGAAACAGAGAACAAAAAAAGAACGTCACTGTGTTGAATCACGTTCAGTCTCTTTTTTTTTTCTATAGAAAAAGGTACTTACTGCTCTGGGACCTTTCAGTTTCATCGAACATTTGAACATCATCCACTACAAAGACAGACACACATTATTGACTTACATTGTGAGATTTCTCAGAATAAATGTATGAAGACGGTGTTATTTCACCTTTGTTAAATATTCTGCCCATGTGCTCTTCACAGACTTCATCCAGTTGGCTTTTCAGCTCTGAGAGAGATTGTTCTAATTTCTCAAATGTCAGGTTATGAACATCTTTGAATGAATTGTATTGTAAAATTCCAGAAGAGAAAGGGTAATTCTGCAATTGTAAGAAAAAAAAGTGTTACAAAATCAACAGTGCCGAATTTCATTAAAAATAACCATTCTCTAAATATTTTTTTCACCACCTGGAAGAAATAAACGTGATCCTCAGTATGTAAAAGGGGCTCCAGTTTACTATTCTGCTTTAGTAGTTTAACGATCTCCTGGCGCAGTCTCTGTATGTGACTCTCTGCATCTCGCACTTCCTTGTTCTCCTGAGCTCTGATCTTCTCTCTCACCTCGGCTCGCATGTTCTGAATGGAGCGGATGATCTCGGTGAAGATTCGGTCACTGTTCTCCACTGCTGCCTGTGCAGAGCGCTGTCACAACACACACAACACTTGGTCAAACTTCTGACACATTGTACCAGGAAACATTATACATGCAAAACATTTGTAAAAATAGAACACCTCGCCAAGGTCCCATTAGTTAGGTGTTCAAGCACGAAGTGCTGAAAACCTATTGTAATTGCTATTTGAAAACAAAACAAAACAAAACCCTAAAAACGCATCGTGCAGCCCAAACCATAAGGCCTAGAGACTTGAAACCTGGCCAGGTGGTAGGGCCTCAGTTTGGGGAGAACCTATCAGAGCATGACCCCGATTGGCCCATAGGTGGCGCTACAGCAACCAAAAGTACTAAATTGCTCATAGCTCCTAGACCGTTTGACCTAGAGACGGACAAGATGCATATCTCGGATTCTCGATTTGAGCAAACAAACATTTGTTATGGCCAATTTTGTCCAAAACCTACTTTTGCGAACTAGTCCCTGTTTTTTGCCTGATCGGAACCAGACCAGTCTAGGACAATTCTCTGGACTCTAGATCAATAATTATTGAAAAAAAGTTGAACTTTGCCATTTGGTTCATTATAGGGCTGCAACAAACGATTATTTTGATAATCGATTAATCTAACGATTATTAGAACGATTAATCGACTAATCGTCGATTATTTCGCAGACTAATCAGTAAGTTTGGAACGATTATTCAGCTTTTCCAATTAGTTAAAACATTGAGTTATACATATTCTAACTATAATATAAAAAAAGAAAATCACTTCAGCTTTTGAAATAGTTGTTTTAATGAACTTTGAGCCAACTAAACAGGTCATTCTCTTTAAGTTTTCAGATTTCGGTCCAACTCAAATCACACACAAATGCTCTCTAAGCATTGTTTAATAGGCCCACTGCTTTTCTTAGAACTGAAACAGAAAAAGGGACATTTACTTCAGGACACAAAGAATGGTAAAATATTAATCTGCAAACAATTATTATAATTATAAAATTACAATCTTTTTTTACATGACAATTGAGCTGACAGAGACGTTCTCATTCACCTTTTAATTTATAGTATGATAAAGTAACTGCCATGATATTCTTCCTATGTCATAGGAAGGATATAACATCTCGTTTTGTAAGTCTTTATGATTATTGAACAAAATACAGGCAAGTGATAAGACTATAATAATACCTAATATACTAATAGTGTTACAATAATAAAAAACAGCCCTGACTCCTAAGCTCGATCAAGCTTTATTCTATACAAAATAAGTCATCACATTACTGTAATTATATTACTATTGATAATATTATTACTATTATTAGTAGTAGTATTGCATTCTCTAATAAAGAGAGATTTACCGCTGGTTAGTAAGCTCCAGCTGGAGAAGACACTTCTCACCGGCTCCTCTTTTGCCGGGATGTTTCCTCTTGCACTCCAACATGCATGTTGTGCTCCCGTGAAAATTGCACACGACAGCATTCTTGATTTGAAGTTTTGTGAAACTTTCCCAAACCTAAACCTTGCTAGTTCGGATTCGTTTGCACTGTCATAATCATAGACAGTAAAAGAAATGGACAGAGCGATCTCATTGGAACTCAGTTGAGACAGTTGAAGCCCACTTTTAGCGATTTTTGAGAACTTCCGTTCCTGACGCGCAGACTCAGACCGACTCAAACTAAGCTTGATGACGTGAGCAACCTGTCTGACAGACGTTACTCTTCTAGTAGCTGTGCGTGAAAATTGCCAACGTTAATCTTGCAGAGACGGGGAACTTGAGCAAAGAGTCCTTTATCGTGAGTGAGCAGGAGTAAGTATTCCGTTGCTTTTATGGACTCATTATCTATGGGCTTCTCTCTTGACGGGACGTCCCCCCGATTGCCTGCGAGCTTCTCCTCCTGTCTGTACGGTAATTTCTGTACAGCGCGACAGAGAGTCGAGTGGTTATGACGCAATCGTTAGCCTATTTTTACTAAAACTGTTTCTACGGGGCCATAATGTAACATAGAAGGCAATGGAGCCATTTATACATTGTCGTGTTTCTTTATAAATAAATAATGGACAAATGGAGTCTTTAAACGCCTCAGATGTAAAGTTATTCGCTGTCAAAGTGACGCCAAAATGAATGGTAGTCAATGGAAATGCTAACGCAAGTGAAGTTCTGCTACAAGATGGCGGTACCCGGCCGGCTTCAACTTCCGGTCGATGGATTACCCCCTTGGTCATAATTCGCGCTGTTTTCTCTTCTACCGCAATAGCATTTGTAAGGGCTGCACTACACTCTAGCGCTGCAGCGCCGTAGCGGTCAAATCGCGGGATTGCAGGCCCTTACATTAGGTCACGTGAGATCAAACGACTACTCGACAACAAAGATATTTTTCGAAAAAATTTTATTGTCAACGTTGTCGACAACGTCGACTAATCGTTGCAGCCCTAGTTCATTATAACAGGATCATTTATAAAAAGGGGCGTGTCAAAACACACTCAAAAGCCTATAAATCATTAATAAAAACTCAGAACTTCACAAAAATTGGTGAGCATATGTGACATAACATTATGAACATGCATGCAAAGTTTTATGGAGATCGGACAATAGGTGGCGCTATAACTGTTGAAAAGCTTTAAAACCATGTATTTCTCATGGTAAATTGCCTGTATTGGCTGTAAATGGTGTGTTCCATCTATGATCATATAATATTTATATCATAATGTTCAAAATCAGTGCAGTACAATTCTCTGGACTCTCTAGATAAATAATTATCAGAAAAGGCATAACTTCTTCATTTGGATGGCTATAATAGGGTCACTTCAATATGTAGCCTTGACCAAGAAAGCCTATATCTCTTCAATGAATGCTCAGATCTTCTTAAAAACAAGTCAGAACATGTGACTCTAAATAAGATAAGAAATAATGCATCTATAACAGTTAAAAAGGTGAAAATTATAACATAATGGCATATTAAGCCAATAAGTGGTATTCTACTGCCCCCTGCTGTTTAAAATAGTCATTTTGTCATGTTACTAACTAATAATATTCTATAAATCACTATTTTAACATTTACACTCACATTTTGTCAAAATTCATCTATTGAAGCATTGTGTCACGGACAAATGTTAATCCTGAATGAGACAAAGTTCAAATCACTTTATCTACAACAGAATGTGTGTGTGTAGTCCCATGTTTCTGAATAAATCCTGAATAATCTGATTAATAGCTTGCAAAGACATATATTTTAATGGTCTATAAGCATTTCATATATTTTCATAATGACTTGCGTGTGTGTGTGTGTGTGTGTGTGTGTGTCTAGATATGAATGCAAAAGCACATGTGAAAGACTTTATTAATAAGTAGAGTGGCCAGCAGAGGGCAGTAGAAGACCACTTATTGGCTCACTTTCATTTTAACAGCCTTGAGTTTCAACAATTCTGTACTAAAGCAAACCAGTTTTTCCATGTTAACTGCATTATCCATGCTTACTATAAAATCCATTATATAACAATTACTATTATAACACAATCATATTTTGTCAGAGTGTAACACTTTATTTGTACTGACACATGCTAGATGCATGGTAAATCATACTAGAACGCAGTAAATCATGGTAAACAATGGTAAATCATGCTAGAACAGGGTAAATCATGTAAAGCATACTACAACATGGAATATCATGGTAAAACTATGGTAAATCATGCTAGATTCATGGTAAATCATACCAGAGCGTGGTAAATCATGGTAAACGATGGTAAATTATGCTACAACAGGGTAAATCATGTAAAGCATACTAGAACATTGTGAATCATGCTAGATTCATGGTAAATCATACTAGAACATGGTAAATCATGGTAAAACTATGGTGAATCATGCTAGATTCGTGGTAAATCATACTAGAACATGGTAAATCATGGTAAAACTATGGTGAATCATGCTAGATTCGTGGTAAATCATACTAGAACATGGTAAATCATGGTAAAACTATGGTGAATCATGCTAGATTCATGGTAAATCATACCAGAGCGTGGTAAATCATGGTAAACGATGGTAAATTATGCTACAACAGGGTAAATCATGTAAAGCATACTAGAACATTGTGAATCATGCTAGATTCATGGTAAATCATACTAGAACATGGTTAATCATGGTAAAACTATGGTAAATCATGCTAGTATCATGGTAAATCATGGTAAACGGTTTTCCATCTATTATGTCAGTGGTTAAATGCTTGCTAAATGTCTTTAATGCTTATGTGCTAAAAGGGCTTAACTGCTTGAACACCGCTAAATGCTGCTTGCAGCTTTAATTAACATTAGTTAATGCATTAACTAAGAGAGCAATACATTTGTTATAGAATGTATTAATCTTTGTTAACCTTATCCTTTATAGGCAGGATCATAAGGCAAGCCATTCATAGGTCCTACAAAGCGAATACAGTGGCACTTCATGTATATGGAAATGTTGCTGTTTGTTTCAGTAAGTGATCAAGGTTTTATTTTATCCAATACAGTGTTACAGACACAAACAAATCTTCAAATTCTATCCTATTGACAGTTTTTCAACTTTTTTTAGAACAGTAGATATAGACTAGCGTGGTTAAAACCAGACCATTCTCAGTTGTAACGGAGTTATGGTCTGGCAAAGCATCATAGACAAATCATTTCCAGAGGGGCGTCACCAACGGACGTCGCGGATAGACCTAAACCCAATCAGACCGATGAAGGAGATGACGTATGCAGAGCGGCAGAAAAACATCTCCGAGTGTTGTTCTTTGCTCGGTTTTTAACAAAAAGGAAACGTTCAAATCGCTTAAAACAGACGCGATAGCTGATTGGAACGAGTGATGTTCGACGGCGGCATCCATCTTTGTAATGTAGGCTACAAAATCTGCTTCAAAATCCCAGCGCTGTCGTCATCGTGTAAAGCCTGCCCCAACGTTTCTGATTGGTGCCTCGATTTCGGCGGATTGGAAATAGGCTTGAATGAGCTCTTTGCCAGACTAACTTTCAGAGCAAATCTAAATTTGCCAGAAGTTGTCTGGGTTTTCCCAGGCTAGATATAGACAGGAAACAATGGGAGAGGTGAGAGGAACAGGACCGCGAGCCGGAGCTCAAACTCGGCCATCCGAGGCACAGCTGCGGCATGTGGCACAAGGCCTAAACTTCTTATTCAACCGGCGCAACTCTATTGTTACTATTTATTTGTTATAGGAACTTGCCTCATCTTTTTCAAACCCTTATATATATATATAGTTGTCAAATCACACTTAGGCCACATCCCCACAAAGCCAGAGCTTTCCCTATCTGATCTTTTTTCCTTTCGTTCTAACAAAGATTCCGTAAACAGCGTCGTCTCAAGAAATAACTGCGTACACGAAACCACTGAAACCGACTCAAAATGATGTAGTATATATGCCACACCAGTATGTGGCGCCTTAAAGGGATAGTTCACCCAAAAATGAAAATTAACCCATGATTAAGTCACCCTGAAGCCATCCTAGGTGTATACGACATTCTTCTTTCAGACAAATACAATCGGAGTTATATTAAAAATATGTCCTGGCTCTTCCAAGCTTTATAATCTAGTCAATGAAAGAATAATGTCATATACACCTAGGATGGTTTGAGGGTCAATAAATCATGGGTTTATTTTCATTTTCGGGCGAACTATCCCTTTAAGGCTGATTTATACTTCTGCGTCGGACCTACTCCGGATCCTCTACGCTGTAGACTAAGCGTCGGTTTTCATTTATACTTCTGCGCCGTTGTCCGCGCTGACGTTGTGGAAGAAATTTAATGTTCTGTTTGCATTTTCTTATGTTAATCGAATCCTAGAAAAAGTATGGTAATTAGATTTAAGGTAATAAAATGCACGAGGATTACATGTGAAGTCACATGCTTCTCTGCTACATTGATAGAGAAAATAACTGTTGTTAACCCTTATCAATGTATATTATGTGTAGAACCTTTTGTATACGTGGCTTGACAAAAAGACTAATGTATGACCGAGGGCCTCCACTTGTGGGTAGGATATGATAAACAAGTCTAAGTGTTAGTTATGGCTGAGACATATCTTCATTTAGCCCAGAGAAATAACCTTGGGGGAGTCAGGGCTATAAAGGAAGGATGCCCTCCTCTCATTGTTGCACTCTGCAGCCACTCTGTATGACTGTATGATTGCTGACCTTTCCTTGCAAGGGAATAAGTTATCTTTAAAGACAGTTTGTACATGCATGCCTCTTATTCAGTGATAGAAAATTGTTGTATCCACAACCACAACAATTACACATGCAGCATGTGAAACCCGAGGGAGGGGTTCTAGCAGACCAATCACAGCGCCTGCTGTCCACTTAGAATTGACGCGTTACATTTTTGGAGAGGTGCACGTCAGGGTACGCCGTAGGCCACGCGTGCTACACACAGCCTATGATGTAGCTACGGCGTGAGTTAGATCCAGAAGTATAAATTTAGCTTTAGTCCTACCTTATGAGAGACCACAGCTTCCTTAAACTTCTGAACCTCCTTGCCCATGTTGTAGTTTTTCTGAATTAAATACTTCTTTATTATTTTCAGTTGCTCCTGTGAATGAATTTGCAATCAATAAGAATCCTGTTAAGAAACTTAAAATAACAAAATAAAATCAGCTGTTGAATGGAATCAAAATATTTGCATCTGTGCAGGATTTTGTTCCATTCTTGCAATAAAAATAGCTTCCTTCATCTAATTTTTACTAATTTGCTACATATTCTTACAAACAAGATATTCTTATATCTCAATTATTTATCATAGAAGATAGTTTAAATTTGACTTGAAAGACTTGAGGTCTTACCTGTTTTTTTGGCATTTCAGCTGCAGCTGAGACTGTCTTATGTCCACTGTGCTGATTCCCCATACAAACTACACAAATACACTTCTTGTCATTGTAGCAGTAAACCTCCAGTGCTTTATGATGGTGAGGGCAGATCTGCTGCTGTAGATTTGGGGAAGCTTTGACCAGCTTGTGCTTTTTAAAAGCTTCAGATTCATGATGAGGTTGGATGTGAGTTGGGCAGTAAGAAGCCATACAAACCAAACAAGACTGGATGGCTTTTACTTTTATTCCTTTGCAAACATCACACGTCACGTCTCCAGGTCCAGCTTGATCTTCCTGCTTCATTCCCCCTAAAATATCAGCCAGTACAGTGCTTCTGCTGAGTGCTGGTCTTTGGTTGAATGTTATCCTGCATGTAGGGCAGCTGTAAACGCCTCTATGATCCTCCTGGTCCCAGCAGCTCTTAATACAGTCCATGCAGAAACTGTGCCCACAAGATGTAGTCACTGGATCCTTAAGCAGATTCAGACAGATCGGACAGTTTAAAGGATTTTCAGTATCAAAGAGAGAGTCTGCCATTTTGGTGCTTTCAAGTTGTCTGCCGTGTTTGTCAGGTTCTCCCAGTATTGGTAAAAGGTATTTTGTGTAGACCTACAACACAACAATTAAAACAATATGGAGTTAATTTTGTGCCATAATTAAAGGGTCATGAAACCCCCTCTTTCAGCTCAAGTCTAGCTCACAATCTTTTTGAAAAATGCAACTTAAATGGGCGTGGATGGCTGTGAGAAGGGGTGTGGTAAGGCCATCACTGTCATCGCCAGTATCCCATGCATATCGACTGTCACTAAAAGCAGTGGTAAAACGTGAGGAAATGCTAGATTTTTTTTTATAGCTGGCAAAGTTAAAGTCTAATGAAATACGACACTTTATTATTGTCCTTTCAAAAGTAACTGAATGCCCTGCTATATTAGCCTAGTAAGCCTACAGAAATCGTAATTCTACTGAGAACATATTAATGTAGGCTGCATGTATAATTATAATGTCATTATAAAATATATAGTTGTTTATAGACACTATACATATATTTGAAAATTATTAATTTTCCGCTTAAAAAAAAAAAAGTTCCGTGCATAGCCTAGATCTACGTTCCCCACTGAACCCCCATAATAAAGATGGCTCTGTGGAGGTGGATGACTTCTCATTTTAGACACACACACACACACACACACACACACACACACACCTCTGAAGGGATAGAAAAGTCCTCGGGACTTGGTGCCGCATCACTCGCAAGATGCAACCTGCATTGGTTGTTAACAAGGCGAAGTCCACCATTCTCCAATTCTCGAAGCTCAAAAATGTTTGCGGCACACACGTTTAGATGTGTCCGTGGTTGATGGAAAACCAACCGCCCAGAGCCAGAGTCTAGCCCGGGCAGCATCGCGGGGAAACATTCAACCCAATTGGACTTTTGCACCACGAAAACAAACACTTGCGTGCGTCCCATGATTGCCTCTCTCATCTACTAAGCGATATCACAGTTTGACATGTCTGTCACTGGAAAGATCCACGTGGTGTCATGAATAATTAAGAGACGTGTCTTTTCATAGGATATGAAAACTCATTAATAATTATGAGACACCGATGAGTCATCAACGCACTATACTGTGCACTGCCACGTCACAGCCTGCGATGAAGATTTTAAACCCGGAAGACGAAAATAGTGGAAAGAAACTAAAATTTAACCATTTTCACCCTACTATTAAATCTAACAGATGCTAACATTGTCTTCATCTGCTTTGCAAAGGAAAACTCGACTCGCAAACAAACAGAAAGCAATGTGCAAGTACAACGGTCAATTTGAGTGAAAATGCAGTGGAGTAACACACATGCATTGTGTTTTGCAAATATAAATAAATGAGCCTACATAATATTTCACAAATAAATACAAACCATCCTACAAATTGCATATAATCTTTGAACAAATACCAAATCTAGTGCATGCAAATGCATATCAGTCTGTTATGATTGCGAGACACTTGGCTTTTTATGAGATCTCTCAGCTCGATTTTCTCAAAAATGTGTGCGGGCAGATTTTCTCACAAATGCAGTTGAGCAACTTCCTCTTCTAAAACAGTAGATGGCACTAAACTAGGGGATTAATTTAGCGCTTCCGGGAGAAGCACTAATTAGTAGTGGGAAGTTCGGATCATTTTACTGACTCGGATCTTTGAGTCTCGTTCAGCAAAATGAACGAATCTTTTTTCGAGTCATTTCGTTCATTTCAGCATAATATAATTAAAATGGCATGTTAAATATCCCAACACATCTAGAACTTACGAAAATGTTGATTACATTTGTAAAAAGAATAAAAATAAATTATAGGGTAATGCAGCCAAAGCCAAATTATAAGAAACCGAAATTTTTATGAATTGATTAGTTGTTGGGTTTTAAGTTCAGGCTATTGCAGTCTGATTCTGTTAGTTCACCTCACCTCCTCATCCGAGACGTTCTTTCCTTTGCAACTTCATATTTATCAGGTTTGTTCTCCTCCTCTTGTGTCTCGAGACGTTAGTTGTCGACTCGTCAGTGTCTGACTCTGATCTGTCTGCTGGGCCGTGCCGTGTGTGATACAGCAGGGCCGGAAAGAGTAATGATTAGTTCATCTTTCGAGTCTCGAGTTCGGGTTCGGCCGGGTCCGAGTCTTTCGTTCTTCCTGTCAGTCCCATAGAGACTATGCTGTCAGTACCGGAAAGAGTAATGATTAGTTCATTTTCTTCGAGTCTTCGGGTTTGAGTCCTTCGTTCTTTTGTCACGTGACCGCTGGTATCTCGCATCAAATACAATATTAGATTCGTATTATTGACTGCGTCTGAATGTATATTGTTTTATATTTAGGAATTAAAATACAAAATATGTGAAATAAACATTATCTGAAAAATAACAGTTCCATCTTATTATTGTCCCTGTCCGTTTCTTTAAATGTTTCTTGTGCATCTGTGGTGTGTTTTATTATATATTATACATTAATTAACTACTATTATATTATACATTAACTACGTGCTTGTTTGTAAAAAGGTTGTGAATTAGTAGGCTATTCAATACGGTGACAAGTCACGTGACAAAAGAACGAAGGACTCAAACCCGAAGACTCAGAAGATGAACTAATCATTACTCTTTCCGGTACTGACAGCATAGCCTCTATGGGACTGACAGGAAGAACGAAAGACTCGGACCCGGCCGAACCCGAACTCGAGACTCGAAAGATGAACTAATCATTACTCTTTCCGGTACTGACAGCATAGCCTCTATGGGACTGACAGGAAGAACGAAAGACTCGGACCCGTCCCGAACCCGAACTCGAGAGAGATGAACTAATCATTTCCAGTACAGATTCAGAAACCATATGTTGCGCAATGCTCATGCGCGATCAACACAAAATGAACGAATCACTCTCTGAGACAACTCGGTAGTCCCGAGTCATATTAAAGATTCGTTCAAAATGAACGAATCGTTCATGAACGACACATCACTAGCACTAATTTGAAACGCGTGCTTGCCTTTGCCTATACAGCTGTGGAAAATGAGCGGCGAACAGGTGAAAAGCAGATCGAGTTTGTTTGCAAAATGCTGGATTTGTTTGTTTAATTATGGCACAATATTAACTCCATACCTATACAGCCATAACTTCCTGCGGTAACGCTAGAGTGTGGAAAAATACCATGATTTTTTTTCAATCTATATAAAATGTAGCCCTGCACATGACATGCATTGTGCGCACGATTTACTTTTATTTCCTTGCATGTCATGTGCGTGGATCAGAACAAACACACTTTTATTACCTCTTTCTTGGCCCAGTATCAGTCATTCCACTGTCAACCGTGTTACTGGAGATAATAAAATAGCGCAAATGAGCAACAGAAATTAAACAGAATTATAAGTGCGTGATTCGTGTTTTTCGCAAAAGAAGGAAGTGCTCAAACTTGAATGAGTTTACAACCCGAACATGGACTACTTGCACAACTACTGCCGCTTTCTACTTGAAACAACTCGGCAGTTCCGGTAACAGCTTTCAGCTGTTTCTTATTACATTATTATTCTATGGCTGTCAATTGATTAAAAGAGCGAATCATGTTCTCTGCGCGTTACCATGAATTATCTTGAACCTGCTGAAATGTTCCTATAAATACATTTTCTTTCCAACTTTCCAAACTATTTTTACTAGGCTACTAACCTGCATCAGTCTCGTCTTCTCATTAAGTGTTTTTCTCCTTCTGATCATATTTCATACCTGTCATTTGAGATTGCTTGTGTGCGCTGCACTTGTATTCCAGACTGGAATTCCAGTCTTTTAAAATATTTGAATGAATGAATGTGCGGTAGGCCTATGTGTTTAAAATTTAACCATAATTAATCAATCCTAAACCGTGTTGAGAAGCATAGAGGAGAATGACAGTCAACTACTTTGAATATGAATCAGGTCTCACACACTTAACCATTGCGGTGAATTAATCGCGTATGTTTAACCGGCGCTGCTTTCTCACATCGGCTCAGAAAGAATATCTCTTCTCCTGCCTCTCTAATAAAAAAAATTCCAGAGTTTTAAATCTTCTTGCGAACACTCATTTTAGGTGGCGTTTAGTCAACAAGGTGATACAGCCTATTGAAAAAATACATAACCGAAAATAAATGTCAAACTATTTCAAAACAGAAGTGCGTCACGAAGCTCCGTGCAATCTACTTATATGCCCTAAAAGTAGCCTATTTACTGATTTTATAAAGGAAAAGTACATTTTGGGGGTCTGTCATGCAGACTATCCTCATGTGTTTGCAAAATGATGCATGTAAAAGTTAATGACCAAACGCCAGTGAGTTTTAGTTTGAAAAAATAATTATAGCCTAGAACAATTTTTTTTTTTTTTTTTGTGGAACTTGATTTTGTCCATGGGCAATTGATTGGATGGTAGTGGTTTGCTATTGGTGGATCTCATGTGAGTGACAGTGTCACTCGAAGATAAAAACTCACCACTTTCGAAGTGAAACTACAAATGGTGCTCAAAACTGATTGATCTAATTTCCCTTTGAGATCTTTTACTCAGAACATAACCTAACCTAGAGTAGGTTAGCCATGGAGCGCAAGTTATTATGGCTATGAACACCAATAAAAGAAGAGCCACTTTCATGGGGTCTAAAACCCAGAGTCAGCACAAACTACTGAAACCAGCCACATGGTTTAGGCCCCTGGTCTCTCTAACTACATTTTGTATCGAATAGGAAGCAGTGAAAAAGTTTCATTATTTGTTTGTAAGGGACTAAATGGCTAAAAGTCTTTTCTGAAGACAGTCCTTTTCTCTGCAGCATGTATTGTATGGGCAACAGTGTAAATTTGAACTGTCCTTGTGAATGTGTGTAATCTGAAACATGTTTGGATTTATTGTTCAGTGCTTTGAGGCAACATTTGTTGGTTTAAATGTGCTATAGAAATACATTTAACTTGCTGACTGAAAAATAAATTGTAAAGGTTTGTTTGCAAATCCCACCTGAGTAATAGTATTTAAAGACATGTTACGAATTATACTATGTAATATGTAATGTAACAATCTAGTCTTACAAGGACCTGGAAGAAGACCATCTCGAACTTTGGTGATGTGACATTTTATTTTTCTTTAGGAAAGAATGATGATGTCCAGATGTTTTGAAGGGTCATACAAGCTTACATAAAATAAAAATGTAAAAAATTTGTGTTTATGTGCATGTATATATATAGGCCGATATATATAAATAATTATTATTAGCCTACGTTCACCAAAGCTTCATTCATTTGGTCATTTATTTTAGGCTTCTTTATTTAAAGGACAAGTTCGGTATTTTACACTTAAAGCCCTGTTTCAAGATCGTTTCTGATGAAATATAACGGTTAAGATTAAAATTTTGACACATGCTGCTGTCCCAAGAATTTTCGGTTTCTATGGTTGCACCCCGCCCCCTTTGAGATTGAAATATATATATAAATATACATGAATATATGAGACTTCAGCCACAATCTTATAGTTACAGCAATACTACAGAGAATCCAAGTTCTTTTACCACCTTTGCTGATAACAGTCACTATTCAGGTGTGTTCCTGACCCGTGTCAGTCCATGGTGCCGCACGTCAAGAGCGTTGTTGGGAATTGGGCCTGTAATGCTCTGTGGATGGATTGATGACTGATGGATTTTCCGCCTCAGAGGAAAAGCAGCCGATGGAAGAGCGTGGCTCCCTGTTCACAAACTTTTCAGTCATTTTTCTCTTTTAAACTTCATCCGATCCTTGATTCTTCAGGGCTGATGAGTGAAATGACAAATTGTCCTCTTAGGAGTTGGTTAAAGGTAGCCTGACTTCGTCATACTCATATTCTAGTCAGAAATGTGAGTCTGATACTGCTCCATAGGGCTTTGATTATGAGGCGTGTCTTAACCGAACCAGGAAAAAAAAAACTCTGCACTCAATTGGATAGACCTACAACCAATCAGAGCAACGCAGTAAGTCAACTACTTTGCATAGCACAGTTGTCAACTACAAAACTCAAATGCACGCACGCTGGAAGAAGTAAAATAACGAGTGTTGCTTCTTTTACTTGGCCCTCTATGAGTGCGACCAAAGGAGAAACCACAACGACCACAGGGTTTTTATTGCGTCCCATCTTCTTAGTTACCATCGGAGCCAGCTGATAAATTAAACTTTTGCCGAATCCCATAGGAAGGACGGCAAACACATCTTTCCGATCGACAAATGCCTTGATTGCAGTTCTATGTTCGTCTTTTAAAATGTATGCGCTGTCGATTTCTTTTACAACAGACGCGATAGCGGAATCTTTACATCTCAGTTCTCCCGCGGCAGTCATCTGTGAGGGAAACCAGTTCAACCCATGCGCTCTTTGATAACGTGATGATTACGTCCCTGCAGATCATCTGTCCATCATCGTATAAAGCCCGCCCTGGCAATTTGATTGGCCCGACGATTTCTGAACCGATCATAATTACTCCTCAATGGAGCGAGTCCAGACCGAACTTCCCGATCAAAAAATGTTGTGGGCGGGGTTCGGGCTGGCATCCAGGCTAGGTTAAAGGACAATGTAAAACTACGAAGAAAAACAAACAAACAAAATAATCTTTTTAAAGTGTTTAAATAGCTATACATTCCAATTTTTGGCCCTGAAACTGTAGGGTGTCGGAAGATCTGGGCGAGTGAATATAGGTTTTAGTCTTAAGTGGGTCGCACACCGGACGAGAAGCGCAGCGCCGCGCCGCGCCACGTCTAGGACAACTCCAGGTATCGCACACCGGACGCGCACATTCTAATGGCGCGAGCACAATTTTGAATCAACTCCTGGTAGAAGAGCTGCACGATGTGTGTTTTATCTTGATTAATTATTTATTTTTTTATGTTCATTGAATAATAGCTGATGTTTGAACGTTAATCAAGTAAAAGTGTCTATCACGTTGAGTCTGTTATTTTGTTGTAACGTTATCCGTTGTCTAGGCAACTATGTCACATAATACAATAGTATTTATTTAGCTAGCGTTTAGCTAACCCGAGTGAAAACAGCACGGGGTGAAGCCATGTACATTAACGACGATTTGAGACAAATAAATGTAAATTTAATATAAAACTATGCAAATGGCGCTCTGTGGCGCGGCAGGGTTTTGAACAAGGTCCTGAGCCATAGCTGGGCGCCGCGGACAGACGCCGAATGGCGCCGCCGGTGTGTGTACACTCATAGAGAATAATGTGTTCGAATTTTAAAGACCTGGCGCTGCGCGACGCGGCGCTGCGCTTCTCGTCCGGTGTGCGACCCCCTTTAGTCTGTTTTTAATGATGTTTTACAGTTTTAATCAGATCTAGCTACACATTTCAAAGTTTACGACAAAGGGGAATTAAACCAGTGCTTTTATCAAATATATATTTTTGTTCTGTTAAGTCTCTGTACATACATTTTCTGACTCTTTATTTTGCTAACATTTCCAAGTGTTAATAAGATGTTGTACGATTAGGCCAAATAAAAGTTTGACCCCCCTTGTGTTTGTTGTTTTTCTGATTTTTAAAAAATGTTATATTAAAAACAATATCAAACACCTTATCACAAATAATATGTTTTGAATTGAACAAAGAATTGTGATGCACATTTAGCTGACTGACATTCAAGATCTTTCAGACGAAAAAAAAAAGAATGTTACTGGGTTAAGAATGTTAGTTCACATGAAGAAACTGAAAGACAAAAATGTCAAAGTATTACATGCCATCACATTATTAAAGGTATAGTGTACTAATTTTTGGGTGAATTAAATTATTTCCCTCATATTGTATGCATTTATACTTCTGTAAGGGTTCCCACTCTTTTTCAGCGACCATTTTCTAGGTCTTTTTCAGGACATTTTCAATTTTACTATGACGATTGCGATTTGATTTGCGATTACATTTTTGTGAAGTCAAGCTTCAGCTCAATATTCTCAATAGTCTACAGCACACACTCTAAATTAAAGTAGTACAACAAGCCTTTAACTGTAGACCCATCCACTACAGTCTAGCAGATGCAGAGTGCCTTTCTATTAGTGTAACTCCGGATCTGTTTGTATCGAAACGCTGATGATACAAAGTTTTTACGTATAAACGCATCTTCGTGTGGACGAGCATTTACACTTAATGCACACATCTATTCTTGACATCAGAATTTTTTGTCCCATCCAATGCTGGTTATCACCATGTCAATCAATAAATTTTGGATTCAATCCCGCATTTAAATAAGTTAGTCATTCCTAAAACTTCGCAGTGTGTATATACATAGCAGAATGAAAAATAAAATTTTATTCAAACTGCAAATGGGTTATATGCAGATAGCAAACAAAGAGCGTTCCTTTTTTAATCACTACAGCTGTCAATCACTTCAGCGCTAGCTCACAGAGTTCAGCACTGTTGTGAAAACTCCTGTTATACTCAATGAAGCTGGATACAGTGCACAATTAATATATTATTGACCTTATAATCACATCAAAATTATTAATTATTAGAACATTGTACTTTCTGCAACTAACGGTAATTGTTTTTGTCCAGTGAAAAACTCTTTGTTCTCACCTAAATAAAAAACGAATAACTTTTTAAAAAATAATTTTCCAGGACAACAACAAGATTTTCCAGGACATTTTACACTTTCTCTAATTTTCCATTTGTTTTCCATGACTGGAAAGTTTGTCATCAATTATCCAGGTTTTCCAGGACGAGTGGGAACGGAACAAAAAAGATATATGATCAATGTGTTATGACAACATGTTTTTATATTAAAATAAGTCAAGCAATTTTGAACTTTTTTAATAAGTTATACAAGATTAACTCATTTTTTAAGTTAGTTTAATGTAATTTAAGTTTAAATGACAAACATCCAAGTTGCAACTTTTATTTTTTTTAGTGTATAATGTCTTTTTTCTGTCAGCATTCTTCAGAATATCAGCTCTTGAGTTCCAGAAGAACGCAAGTCATACAAGTCTGGAATGACATGAGAATGTTAGAATTGACTATAAATGACGATAGCATATCTTTTCCAAGCTTTCATCAGTGTTTTGATCAAGATTGGTGCATTTTCTCCATGGCTCATTCCATGAGGATTTCTTCTCTTTATCAGTTAGCTGCTCGGGTAAGTCAAATAAACACTCCATAAAGAGTCCAAAAGCAGCAGGTACAAACTTCTGATGCTGGAACTTCTAGAAGGCAGTGTTGTGGTCGAGACCAGCTCACTCGAGTCCGAGTCGAGCCCGAGACCATAGAGGGTCGAGTCCGAGTCGACACCGAGACCAAAGAGAGTCAAGTCCGAGTCGAGACCGAGACCATAGAGGGTCGAGTCCGAGTCGAGACCGAGACCAAAGAGAGTCGAGTCCGAGACCATAGAGGGTCGAGTCCGAGTCGAGACCGAGACCAAAGAGAGTCGAGTCCGAGACCATAGAGGGTCGAGTTCGAGTCGAGACCGAGACCAAAGAGAGTCGAGTCCGAGACCATAGAGGGTCGAGTCCGTGTCGAGACCAAAGAGAGTCGAGGCCGAGTCGAGGCCGAGACCATAGAGGGTCGAGTCCGAGTTGAGACCGAGACCAAAGAGAGTCGAGTCCGATTCGAGACCGAGACCATAGAGGGTCGAGTCCGAGTCGAGACCGAGACCAAAGAGAGTCGAGTCCGAGTCGAGACCGAGACCAAAGAGAGTCGAGTCCGAGACCATAGAGGGTCGAGTCCGTGTCGAGACCAAAGAGAGTCGAGGCCGAGACCATAGAGGGTCGAGTCCGAGTTGAGACCGAGACCAAAGAGAGTCGAGTCCGATTCGAGACCGAGACCATAGAGGGTCGAGTCTGAGTCGAGACCGAGACCAAAGAGAGTCGAGTCCGAGTCGAGACCGAGACCAAAGATAGTCGAGTCCGAGACCATAGAGGGTCGAGTCCGTGTCGAGACCAAAGAGAGTCGAGGCCGAGTCGAGGCCGAGACCAAAGAGAGTCGAGTCCGAGACCATAGAGGGTCGAGTCCGTGTCGAGACCAAAGAGAGTCGAGGCCGAGACCAAAGAGAGTCGAGTCCGAGACCAAAGATAGTCGAGTCCGAGACCATAGAGGGTCGAGTCCGTGTCGAGACCAAAGAGAGTCGAGGCCGAGTCGAGGCCGAGACCAAAGAGAGTCGAGTCCGAGACCATAGAGGGTCGAGTCCGTGTCGAGACCAAAGAGAGTCGAGGCCGAGACCAAAGAGAGTCGAGTCCGAGACCATAGAGGGTCGAGTCCGTGTCGAGACCAAAGAGAGTCGAGTCCGAGTCGAGACCGAGACCAAAGAGAGTCGAGTCCGAGACCATAGAGGGTCGAGTCCGTGTCGAGACCAAAGAGAGTCGAGTCCGAGTCGAGACCGAGACCAAAGAGAGTCGAGTCCGAGACCATAGAGGGTCGAGTCCGTGTTGAGACCAAAGAGAGTCGAGGCCGAGTCGAGGCCGAGACCATAGAGGGTCGAGTCCGAGTTGAGACCGAGACCAAAGAGAGTCGAGTCCGATTCGAGACCGAGACCATAGAGGGTCGAGTCCGAGTCGAGACCGAGACCATAGAGGGTCGAGTCCGAGTTGAGACCGAGACCAAAGAGAGTCGAGTCCAAGTCGAGATCGAGACCAGAGAGGGTCGAGTCCGAGTCGAGACCAAAGAGAGTCGAGTCCGAGACCAGAGAGGTTGGATAACCTAAGGTTGGGTCTGAAACCAGACCTAAAGATATCTTCAAGAATATGTAAAATATTTGGTGGTAACAATAAAATTGGCACCATACTCAAACAGTAAATCAAATATACTGTGGAATCATACACTGTAATGTAGTGTTGTCAAAAAACTCGGTACTTCGGTACCAAGTCGGTACTAAAAAAAATTAACGGTTACGGTACCAGCTTTTCTAGGTACCGAGTACCGGGTTAATCCGGTTCTTGATGCGCTGTCCGAAAGGTGCAGAGTTGCGTCCTCTTCATAAAAACACTGAGACATGGCGACCGGCGGCGCTGCTAATGCGTTGGCTCTGAATCCACTTGTTGACAAGAAAGGAGGAAAGAGCCACATATGGAAATATGTTGAATTAGGCTAATGTCACGTTGCCATAAAGGGCCGTTCACATAGCACGTTTTTTGCGCGTGCAAATTTCAAATGTAGGCGCGCGGGAAGCGCGCTCATAAAGCGACGTGCGAGCTTGTTTTTCCATGCGCGTCACTGTTTATGGTTGCATAGCGGAGACACGCGAGAGCGAGCGCTTGTGGAGAGAAGGAGAAAGCTGTGCAAACTGCGCTCCCCGTGATGACGAGGAAGTATCAGCAAATAATTAATTGATTTCTAGCCCTTGCATTAGAAATCAGCTACAGGGTTATCAAGTTTTGAAGACAGGCAAGAGTGACATTTTTGGCAGTTTTGGATTAAATAAAAGTAGGCTACAGTTACAGTACAGTTTGGTAACACTACAATAAGATACCATTCATTAACATTACTTAATGTGTTAACATCAACACATTGAGTGAACAATATATTTCTGCAACATTAATTAATGTTTGTGAATGTTATTTAATACAAACACTTGATTGTTCATGTTTGTTCACTTCATTCATTGTGCATTAAATAATGTTAACAGATAAAACTTTTGATTTTAAAAATGTATTAGTATATTTTTAAATTAACCCCAAGGAGAATAATTGCTACAGTATATAACTATGGTTTATTGTTAGGTAATTTTATCTAATGTTATCTAACAAATATAATCTTATTGTAAAGGGTTTTTAATACTACAGTTTCCATCTTTGTAACTGTGATATACACTTTAATATATGTAAATTTTATCTAAATTAAGCTTTTGGTACCGAAATTGGTACCGAGAACCGTGGATTTTCACTGGTATTGGTACCGAATACTGAAATTTTGGTACCGTGACAACACTACTGTAATGGTAAAAAGGCCACATAGCGGTGTAAAGGTAGTTTTATTAAAATTATGACTTACAATTATTACAATCAGTTAGTGCTCTTACACATAACATTACTGCACACGAATTCTGTGTGGCTCTTATATGCAAACTGAATTATGGATGATAAGGCAGACATTTTCAATACATAGTTGAGCTAGAGGCCACATCACATCTGACCTGGGTCCTGCTGCATTTGCGCGCCGCGAACGTTACGGTCAAGCGTGCCGCACAAGCCCTCAAAAGTGAAGCCAAAACGTCTCGATCGCCCCCCAGAGGCCGGTCCATTACACTTCACATATCTTTTTTCTAAAGATAGTTTCTGTCATTTACTGTAGTTTCTATCACGTTGATGTAATTTCAAGTGTTTGTTTTTAAAATAAGTTTGTTTTTAGTTAGTTATTTGATGCTATAAAAACGGTGCTGTGACATCATGATTGATAGCTGTGATTGACAGGTTTCTCTGTGCGAAGTAGTCACTGAAGCACCAACGGACTTTTTTTCATAATGTTGACAAGGTGGTTAGTAGTTGTATTTACCTTATTTTACCGAGGTACTGCAATCAGCAGACATCATTGGAGAGGAACGGAGCAGACAAGGCCACTTAAGAAAAGTGCAGGGCGTGTGCTTGCGATTGATTCAGCGAGAGTGAGGGCGGGGCCTTGATTTCGCGGCTTTACTTCCTGCTCACGACTGCGCATGACTGGTCCCGAAAACGCTACTGCGCAAACTCAAATTCCAATATGTCAGCGCCATTTGGGGACACTGGCGGCTTCAGTTCTCTCCAATGGAAAAGAGCGAAGGGGCGTCGTCCATCTTTTTTTACAGTCTATGGTTACGGTGTGTTCACACCGAACGTGAATAGAGCGTCAAATACGCGTCTATCGCGTCTAGTTAGACGCTTGAACATTCGGTCGAGTTCAAATTTTTCAACTTGAGCGGAAGACATTCGCGGCAAACGCGTCGCCCAATTCGCATCATTCGCAACGCCCGGCGCGAATGATGCGCCTATTCGCGTCTTTGGCATTAAAATATGGTCTCGAGACCGAGTCTCGAGTAGGCCTACACAACACTGCTAGAAGGTGTACAAGTTAATAACTAGTCTTTTCTACACCTGATGCCTCCTGCAGATGTAATGCTAGTATTGTGGAGTTTTATTTCGTAATGACTGTTAAAATTAATTGAACGTTGATATTCCTGGTAATTAAGTGGAAGTCCACTTTGGGATAGTTCACCCAAAAATGAAAATTTTGTCATAATTTACTCACCCTCAAGTTGTTCCACCCTTCAACCCTCTGGCTACCAACATTCTTTAAAATATCTTCCACATTTCATCAGCAGAAGAAAGAAACTCATTCAGGTTTGGAACAACATGAGGCTGAGTAGCCTAAATGATGACAGAGTTTTAATTTTTGGTTGAACTATCAGTTTAAGATCTGTTAGGATGAAAGTACCTAAAAGTGTTTTACCCTTCAAATGGTTTAGTGATCACACTGGCCTTCACTAGTGTGTCCTCAGAGAGAGTGTTGAGCTTCTGCTGGGTCAGGTTAGTTACTGCATTTTTATGGGTTTTGAACGTCTGAGTGGAATTATTGAACGTGATTTACCCAAATATGCAAGAAAAAACAGCTAAACAGTCCAATTGTTATGGAGATATTTTTAATTTTCCAAAGGCAAAAATGGAAATTATGTGACATATACAGGTCCTTCTCAAAAAATTAGCATATTGTGATAAAGTTTATTATTTTCCATAATGTAATGATAAAAATTTAACTTTCAGTTATTTTAGATTCATTGCACACCAACTGAAATATTTCAGGTCTTTTATTGTTTTAATACTGATGATTTTGGCATACAGCTCATGAAAACCCAAAATTCCTGTCTCCAAAAATTAGCATATTTCATCCGACCAATAAAAGAAGTGTTTTTAATAAAAAAATAAAAAAAAGTCAAATAATTATGTTCAGTTATGCACTCAATAGTCAATACTTGGTCGGGAATCCTTTTGCAGAAATGACTGCTTCAATGCAGCGTGGCATGGAGGCAATCAGCCTGTGGCACTGCTGAGGTGTTATGAAGGCCCAGGATGATTCGATAGCGGCCTTAAGCTCATCCAGAGTGTTGGGTCTTGCGTCTCTCAACTTTCTCTTCACAATATCCCACAGATTCTCTATGGGGTTCAGGTCAGGAGAGTTGGCAGGCCAATTGAGCACAGTAATACCATGGTCAGTAAACCATTTACCAGTGGTTTTGGCACTGTGAGCAGGTGCCAGGTCGTGCTGAAAAATGAAATCTTCATCTCCATAAAGCTTTTCAGCAGATGGAAGCATTAAGTGGTCCAAAATCTCCTGATAGCTAGCTGCATTGACCCTGCCCTTGATAAAACACAGTGCACCAACACCAGCAGCTGACATGGCACCCCAGACCATCACTGACTGTGGGTACTTGACACTGGACTTCAGGCATTTTGGCATTTCCTTCTCTCCAGTCTTCCTCCAGACTCTGGCACCTTGATTTCCGAATGACATGCACAATTTGCTTTCATCCGAAAAAAGTACTTTGGACCACTGAGCAACAGTCCAGTGCTGCTTCTCTGTAGCCCAGGTCAGGCGCTTCTGCCACTGTTTCTGGTTCAAAAGTGGCTTGACCTGGGGAATGCGGCACCTGTAGCCCATTTCCTGCACACGCCTGTGCACGGTGGCTCTGGATGTTTCTACTCCAGACTCAGTCCACTGCTTCCGCAGGTCCCCCAAGGTCTGGAATCGGTCCTTCTCCACAATCTTCCTCAGGGTCCGGTCACCTCTTCTCGTTGTACAGCGTTTTTTGCCACACTTTTTCCTTCCCACAGACTTCCCACTGAGGTGCCTTGATACAGCACTCTGGGAACAGCCTATTTGTTCAGAAATTTCTTTCTGTCTTACCCTCTTCCTTGAGGGTGTCAATGATGGCCTTCTGGACAGCAGTCAGGTCGGCAGTCTTACCCATGATTGCGGTTTTGAGTAATGAAACAGGCTGGGAGTTTTTAAAAGCCTCAGGAATCTTTTGCAGGTGTTTAGAATTAATTAGTTGATTCAGATGATTAGGTTAATAGCTTGTTTAGAGACCCTTTTCATGATATGCTAATTTTTTGAGACAGGAATTTTGGGTTTTCATGAGCTGTATGCCAAAATCATCAGTATTAAAACAATAAAAGACCTGAAATATTTCAGTTGGTGTGCAATGAATCTAAAATATATGAAAGTTAAATTTGTATCATTACATTATGGAAAATAATGAACTTTATCACAATATGCAATTTTTTTTGAGAAGGACCTGTATATATATATATATATATATATATATATTTTTCAATAGTTCCTGGGTTAAAGTAAAAAAATATATACATTCCTTTATTATAGCACCACATTAAGGCTGACTTTTACCAAATTTGACACAAAAACAAACATGATATATTTATATTATCTTATAATTATATTTATGGTATACTCAACTTAAATATAATTGTAATATAATTATAAATGTGAGCATTTCATTTGTTGATTTGTACATATGATCTCTGGACAAATAAGTCTATGTTAACACATGTATGACAAAGAAATAGCAGGCTGAATTTTTAACTTCCATCATCAAATGGTTGCAGACTTATGAGAACATTTCTGTTATAGCACCACCTAGTGCTGGAATTTGACAATATTTTGTAAGGCACCTCCAAACATACAGGTTAATTAGTCAATGAGCCATTCCAAAAAATCCATTGTTCTGTTCAAATGTTTTTCATAATTATCACAAAAAAGATTTACTGAGTAACTGAGCAATAGCTTTATAGCCATTTAAGTACCGTAATTCCTCAAATAAAGACCGGTATTCAAATAAACGCCGGGCCTCTGATAGTGGCCAGGGGCGTGGTCAACGCGGACAAATAAAGGCCGGTCTCAAATTAAGGCCGGGGAAAAAATAGTGTGAATAGGTACACTTTAAATGAATGTACACTCAAAGACGGACGCGCTCAGCGCTTGTCATATATCACAACTATTAAGTGTTTTTAACCACATGTTTATTTTAGGTTTCAGACATTTAAATAGATATGATTTATAGCAAAACAATAAATTTATAGTTTGTAAAATACACAATGGTGTCTATGGAAGCAGCAATAACAATCCATTCAAATATATTTGGCGACGTGTTTTATTCATATCAGATACACAGTGTAAGTAACTATAAAGTTTACTCTATTCTTCTCCCAGTTCACCGGCCACTTACTTTTATGTATTTCGGGAGAAACTGAAGAATTCACGCGCTGTAACTTAACAAATACAACAGGAATCTCCGAACTGCGGTGCCCATCTCACGTTACAGATCAAGATAATTTATAAAGGGTTTTAAACGACAAAACAAACTCACTTACACGGATTTGAGAGTCAGAATAGAAGATAGTTGATGACATGGTAAGCAAGTTTGTTAATATTTAGAAATAAAAGCGCTACATCTGTCATATAGCGCTATTTTGGCTGTGGTGAACACGTGCCAAGCATGACGCGTCACCATGGAAAGTTGGCTGGCGGGCGGGCGGGGATCGCGAATTAGAAATAAAGGCCTGCCTCTAATAAAAGCCTGCTTCAAATAAAAGCCGGCTACCATCTGCAGTTCAGGTAAATAAAGGCCCCGGCCTTTATTTGAGGAATTACGGTATCAAGCTAATGTAAGTAATCTACCCATTCAGCAACAATGTCCTTTGGTAGATGCAGTCAATCATTCCCAATCCGAATCCAAATCCGACTCCAAATCCGAGTCACTGCAATCAAGGTCATATTATATTCAAACAATCATATTTTTTAGAAATAAAAGTTATTACATATAAAATAGTAGTTGCTAAATACAGAAAATATGCACAGATGTGAACTGATTTTTTAAACACTAAAAGCTGTAAAATTGGATGTTTCACATTCAAGGGTTAATTAAACACAAACACATAACCACAAAACAATTTAATATTATATGAATGTACTAATTTTCAGCATGCAATTATGCTAATTAACTACATTACTTGGTGAAAGAATTGATAATTGTTATTATTAAAATATTATTTATTTAACATTTGTGTCTTTTCTCTTATTGCTGTTTTATTAAAGCAATAAAACAATTAAAGTGCTGTTTGTTATAGTGAACATGTCTTAGACAAGCTCTACTGTAAGTGATAATACATGATGACAGGAAATATCTATGATTAATAAATATCTCAGCCACTGCAATCACTTTAAAAAAAAAAAAAAAAAAAGATTAGCAAGTATAAGTGTGGTTTGAAATTCATAAATTCACTTACGAATCCATCTCCTCCAGCAACAGACGGCAATTTCGATCTTAAAAAACAAAACAAAAAAACATGCATGTTTCAGTGAGTAAAGAACTCAAACATGACTGTTATTTGTGAAGTATAATGCGAGCATCTTTGAATTCCTTGATAAGTATTGGTTGTTGAAACAAGAACGACCTATGTCTTATAGTATCAAAAAATGTGTGTTTGTTTTTTCTGATAGAAAAGTGTACTTACTGCTCTGGAACCTTTTTTTTAAATATGTGGACATCAGCAACTATGAAGACAGATATACAATATTCACTTATGTGAGAATTCGGTCATGAGTTCAGTCAGATGCATGACAATGTTATACAACATTTGAGGAACAGTTTTCAGTCAACATTCCCACAGCAATGTGATTTCTCCCATTTATATCTGTATAACAGGACATTATATAGTCTCTGTCTCCAATGTTGTGGTGAATTTAGCTGCCAATAAGCACTCCATCTCAAACTGGTCCATTATATAGATGTATTTATAGATTAAGTTGAGAGAACACACTGTACTTGTACTTTTTGGTTGCTTATTGTAATACATTGTATCAGGACACTCAGCAGATTTGATACAGATGAAACAAATTTAGTAGTTTAAAAAAGCAGAATAGTTCTTGACGTTGTTATCTCACCTGTCTTTGATATTCTCCCCATGTGCTCTTCAGAGAGTTTGTCCAGTTGTATCTTCAGGCGGGATACAGATTTCTCTACATTCTCAAATGTCAGGATGTCATTAATCTTCCTGGGTGAAGCTGTGCGCTGACTGAATGTAGAACAGGAAGCGTAATTCTGAAATTGGATATAAAGACAATACCTTTCAAACAAGAATCAACACAAAAAAAAAAAAAAAAAAAAAAAGTTTTACCTGGAAGAAATAAACGTGATCCTCAGTATGTAAAAGTGGCTTCAGCTTACAATTCTCCTTGTGTAGTTTAACAATCTCCTGGTGCAGTCCCTGTATGTGACTCTCTGCATCTCGCACTTCCTTGTTCTCCTGAGCTCTGATCTTCTCTCTCACCTCGGCTCGCATGTTCTGAATGGAGCGGATGATCTCGGTGAAGATTCGGTCAATGTTCTCCACTGCTACCTGTGCAGAGCGCTGTCACAACACACACAACACTTGGTCAAACTTCTGACACATTGACACGACAGATCATATACAGTATGCAGAGTAAACTATAAGGTAAGCCATTCATTGGTTGTCCTGAAAAGTGTAAAGACAGAAAACATTGCTGCTTGTTTGTGTCACGAGGTCAAGGTTTTGCTGGTTAGCTTTAGCCCCTGCTGGTATGACATCATCTGACTGCATCTTGATGGCCATTTAATAATATCCACCCTGATCCCATGAGACAAACATAACTGTGCAGTGTACATACATTTATGCAAATATCAAAAATATTCCTCCAGGTATGCATCACAGCAGTATCCAGGTTTAATGGGCATACCTTATGCAATTTTAAATTGCTCATAGACTGCTGAATCTCCTTGTCCATGTCAGTGGTTTGCTGAATGAAATTCCTCTTTTTTATTTTCAGTTCCTCCTGAGGATGAATTCACAATCAATAAGAATCCTGTTCTTTATCAGTTTATTTGTATTTGTACATGAATCTGCTGTTCATTTTCTTGGTTTGTCATAAAAAAATATATATATATAACATTTAAGTAATTTTTACTGCACACACACAGCTCTGAAAAAAATTAAGAGACCACTGCAAAATGAGCAGTTTCTCTAGATTGATTATTTATTTGTATCCGTTTGAGTGAAACAAACATTTTGATTTATTCTACAACTACTGTTAACATTTTCTCTAAATTTCAAATAAAAATAGTAATTTAGAACATTTTCTTTTCTTTTTTGCAGAACATAACTGGTCAAAATAACAACAAAAAAAAGATACATTTTCTGACCTTGCATATTGCAAAACAAGTTTATTTTTAAACCACACAATACTGTTTTAACTTTGGAAGAATTTAGAAATCAATATTTGGTGGAATAATCCTGATCTCCAATCACAGCTTTCAATCATCTTGGCATGCTCCCCATCATGGTGTTGTTGATAAACTTGTTTTCTTTGCATTATTCCTTTGACCAGTTGTCATTTTATGCAAATAAATTCTCTAAATGACAATACTTTTTATTTGAAATTTGAAAGAGATATGTTGTCAGTAGTTTGTAGAAAAAATCAAAAATGTTTATTTTACTCAAACAGATACATATAATAATAAATCCAGAGAAACTGCTAATCTTGCAGTGGTCTTTTTTTTTTTTTTTAGCTGTACATACATACATACATACATACACACACACCTTACTGTACCTGTTTTTTTGCCATTTCAGTTGCAGCTGAGACTGTTTTATGTCCACTGTGCTGATTCCCCATACAAACTACACAAATACACTTCTGGTCATTGTAGCAGTAAATCTCCAGTGCTTTATGATGGTGAGGGCAGATCTGATGCTGTAGATTTGGGGAAGCTTTGACCAGCTTGTGTATTTTAAAAGCTTTAGACTCATAATGAGATCGAACATGAGTTTGGCAGTAAGAAGCCATACAAACCAAACAAGACTGGATGGCTTTTACTTTTATTCCCTTGCAAACATCACACTTCACGTCTCCAGGTCCAGCTGGAGCTTTCTGCTTCATTCCCCCTAAAATATCAGCCAGTACAGTGCTTCTGCTGAGAGCTGGTCTTTGGTTGAATGCTGTCCTGCATGTAGGGCAGCTGTAAACGCCTCTATAATTCTCCTGGTCCCAGCAGCTCTCAATACAGTCCATGCAGAAACTATGCCCACAAGATGTAGTCACTGGGTTCTTAAGCAGATTCAGACAGATCGGGCAGTTTAAATGATGTTCAGGATCAAAGAGAGAGTCTGCCATTTTGGTGCTTTCAAACCCAAGATTCACTGTAGAATAACAGCAGTTTGGAATCTTTTTAAATCAGAATGGGTGGGGCTCCTGTACAAACATGACCAAATGAAAATTATAATATAATTATAAATGGTAAAAAAAAACAAAAAAAAAACATGTCCACCTCCAACTAAACATTTTCTGCAGATTCCACTATATATCGGCACTATTCTGAAAAACATTATAGGCTACAAATAAATGTAAACATCAGAAACGCATCGTATTCTAAAACATTCACAAAAGGGCTTGCTAAACAAGTTCAGAAAGGTACACAGTTTAGACGTTTTTATCAAGTTTCTCATAAAAAAAGAGAAATCTCTCCATCTAAATCTAATCTCTCTATTCTGATTTTATAAGTTTAAAAAAAGTTTAAAACCAGTTTAGCCTCACAATTATGAGGGGGTAAGTCGAATTTCTGTCCTCCCCCCTCCTCCTCCTCAGAATTGAGATATGAAGTAACAGCAGAGGGAAAAAAGTCAGAACTGTGTGATAACACGTCGAAATCACTTTCTTTTTCTTTTGTGGCGGGAACTTCCTTAGTGTAGACCTAGCCTACACAAACAGCATCTGCACAAAACAATGCTGATATAACTTAACTTGCGTCTGCTGAGGTATATAGAGTAGCTATGGGAAAATACACTTTAACCTATGCACACAAGTCACAAACACACACTTTTATTACCTCTGGGCACACAACCCCGTAATGCGTTTTTAAATGTAGTTGACTGCAGTAGAGAGACAGACTTACAACGCGGCTGGCACTTCACATGTGCTGCTGGTGACACTGACAGTGAGTGCCTGACGATGATTTGCACAGAAGAAAAGCACTGAACGGAACAGGAAGCTTGTGTGGCGCGGTAAAGTTAGTTTTGCTGCATATTCGCCTATAGGCTGTTAAATCAGGGACCGTCAGCAAATTCTACTCACAGTCCAAAAATAAACGTCCAATCATTCATTCAAATGAACGATAATTACAAAGTTATAGTTATGCCTAGTGGGAAGACTTACTTTCTGTATATGCTATATGAGCTTCTGCCAACATCTCGATTGTACAGTAGGCCTACAAAGTTTTTTTTTTTTTTTTTTACTGTAATTCACCAAAAGGTTTTTTTCTTTATGTTCCAAAGGTTGTAGTACGTTCCTAGTGACCAGACTGACTTACTACAGATGAAATTGTGCCAATACATAGCCTACCTGCCTGAATGTAGGCTACTGTATGTAAACAGTTATTTTTTATAAACTACTGTAATTCAGCAAAAGTTTTTTTTCCCCGATCCATGTTCCAAAGGTTATAGTACATTCCTAGTGACCAAACTGACTTATATTAACGCAGGTATTGGCACAATTTTACCTGTATTAAGTCAGTCTGGTCACTAGGATATATATATATATATTTTTTTTTTTTAATTACTGTAATTCACCAAAAGGTTTTTTTATATTTTATTTTTTCATGTTCCAAAGGTTGTTGTATACGTTCCTAGTGACCAGACTAACTTACTACAGGTGAAATTTCCCAATACCTCCTTTCATGTTTCCCTCCCTTCTCTGAGACTGGCAAGAGCAGCTTCCAAATCCCCAGTACTCATCTTGCTGGATCTGTGTGCAGCTTTTGACACAGTTAACCACCAGATCCTCCTGTCAACCCTCAAGGCATCTCAGATATGGCACTCCAATGGTTCAAGTCTTTCCTCTCAGGTAGGTCCTTCAGAGTGTTGTGAAGTGTCTACATCACAACATCTAGCTACTGGGGTGCCTCAGGGCTCAGTGCTTGGACCACTTCTCTTCTCCATCTACATGTCAGTCCTCACGGTCATCTGTCATTCAGAAAGATGTTTTTTCCTATCACAGCTATGCTGATGATGCACATCTCTACCTCTCATTCCAACCAGATGATGCAACGGCAGCTGCTCGCACCTCGGCCTGCCTGACAGATATTTCTTGCTGGATGAAGGACCACCACATTCAACTCAACCTTGCAAAGACAGAACTACTTGTGGTCTCGACCAACTCAACACTTCCATCAACTTCTCCATTCAGCTAGGTTTGTCAACCATAACTCTTTCCAGGACAGCAAGAAACCTGGGAGTTAAACTTCACAGACTGAACTGCACAGTCCTGTAGATTTGCCTTGTACAACATTAGGAGAATCAGTATTTCAATCTATATTTTAACCCATATGATAAAATATAGATTCCCTTGTTGTAATGCCACCTCATGGCTGACTATCACAACATTTGAAGACAACACAAATATAATAGATTTCATTATAATCAGTTGAAATTGGAACATTTTATTATTATTATTATTATTTTTACATTTTTGTACATTTACCATTTTTTTACAGATGATCTTTAGAACAAAAGGATCTGTTAAGATATTGATGACAAAGAAATAGAACACTGAACTTTAACTCCAATCATCAAATGGTTGCAGAGTTATGTGAACATTTCTGTTATAGCACCACCTAGTGCTGGAATTTGACAATATTTTGTGTGGCTCCTCCAAACAAGACATTGTTCAATTCAAATGTTTTGGAAGATTATTTACAAATCAAAAGCATGTCTTTTCTCTGTATCTTATGGAACTGTGTGTGCAACAGGGTTAAATGTAACTGGGGGGGGGGGGGGGGGGGGGGGGGGGGGGGGTGGGGACTAAAAGGTACAGTTGTTTAAAAATCCAGTTTTTAAAGCCATATTACTAATTATAATATGTAATGTAATCTACCCATATGAGGTTCATCTCCAATGTTGGTGTCTTGTAACCTTTTATTGATGTCCAGATGTTTTTAAGTGTTGTCAAATTATGTGCAACTGTCTCCATTGATCCATATATATTAGTCATCACAGCTGTCCCTGCAATCAAAGTTCACATTTTAGTGAGCAAGCTTACATGAGAAATTATTAGATTGTTGCTAAATCAACTAAAGAGCAAATGTGCACAATCACTACTGTCCAAAAGTTTGGGATCTGCAAGATTTTTGTTTTTGAAAAAAAAAAAAAATTCCACCAAGGCTTTATTTAGTTGGTAATTTATTTTAGGCTTTATTTATTTGATAAACATCTCAGCCATTTCAATCAAAACTCACATTTTTTTTAAATAATGTTTCATTTCTATTTTTTTTTTTAACTTAATAAATACACTTACCAAATCTGCACTTCCATCCCTACTTCCATCTCCGAGGGGTAAACTAGATTTTAAAAAATGAAACATGAAAAGAGCTCAAATCACATGACAGTTAAGTGCTAAAAACAAGTATAATGTGAGCCTGTTTTCTAAGTAGTGTTTTATTGAAACCTTTTTCCACAACAAAAATAACAAGAACCAAATAATACGAGAATAAATGGCCTAAAATATAATAAATATTAAAGGGGCCTATATGTAAGGAAGTGAAATTAAGTTTTTGCAAGGAAAATCTAAATGATGTGACTTTTACCCGCTTTCCAGAGAGCTTCTCTTCCGTTCTATGACACATGAAAAGAAGAACGGAAAAGAACGTCACTGTGAGTATTGAATCACGTTCAGTCTCTTTTTTTTTCTATAAAAAGGTACTTACTGCTCTGGGACCTTTCAGTTTCGTTGAACATTTGAACATCATCCACTACAAAGACAAACACACATTATTCACTTAAATTGTGAGATTTCTCAGAATAAATGTATGAAGACTGTGTTATTTCACCTTTGTTAAATATTCTGCCCATGTGCTCTTCACAGACTTCATCCAGTTGGCTTTTCAGCTCTGAGAGAGATTGTTCTAATTTCTCAAATGTCAGGTTATGAACATCTTTGGATGAATGGTACTGAAACATTGCGGAAGAGAAAGTGCAATTCTGCAATTGTAAGAAAAGAAAAAAGAATAAAATAAATAAATAAAAAAAGTTACAGAATTTCATTAAAATAACCATCCTCTAGATATTTTTTTCACCACCTGGAAGAAATAAATGTGATCCTCTGTATGTAAAAGTGGCTCCAGTTTACTATTCTCCTTCTGTAGTTTAACAATGTCCTCCTCCAGTCTCTGTATGTGACTCTCTGCATCTCGCACTTCCTTGTTCTCCTGAGCTCTGATCTTCTCTCTCACCTCGGCTCGCATGTTCTGAATGGAGCGGATGATCTCGGTGAAGATTCGGTCACTGTTCTCCACTGCTGCCTGTGCAGAGCGCTGTCACAACACACACAACACTTGGTCAAACTTCTGACACAATGTACCAGGAAACATTATACATGCAAAACATTTGTAAAAATAGAACACCTCGACAAGGTCCCATTAGTTAATGCATTAACTAACAGAGCAATACATTTGTTATAGAATGTATTAATCTTTGTTAACCTAATCCTTTATAGGCAGGATAATAGGGTAAGCCATTCATAGGTCCTACAAAGTGAAAACAGTGGCAAGTTTTTATTTTATCCAATACAGAGTTACAGACACAAACAAATCTCCAAATTTAAAAATTTAAAAACTAAAAATAGTTTTTCAACTATTTTTAGTACATTAGATATAGACATGAAACAATGGAGAGGCGTGAGGAACAGGACCATATTCTATGTAACGTTACGACGTTCTCAATATAATTAATAATCCCACGTTTATAATGAACAACGCGTTATGGTTATTGTGTTACAAACGGTGTACGCACAGCACAGAGAGGCGGGGTGAGCAAAGCTCATTATCATTTAAAGTCATATGCACTGAAACGGCGTGCTGAAAACAGAGCTGTTTTTGACCAGGTAAAATAAGTGTTTTCTTACAATACTAACGAGAATTTTTAATTAAAGTATATTACAAACTTTTAATTTAGACCCTAAAGAATCATATTAGCTTGTACAAAAATGGTATTATATGACCCCTTTAAATCACAATAAGGCCACATCCCCACAAAGCCAGAGCTTTCACCATCCGATCTTTTTTCCCCTTGTTCTAACAAAGATTCTGTAAACAGTGTTGCATCAAGAAATATCTGCGTACACGAAACCACTGAAACCGACTCAAAATGATGTAGTATATGCCAGAGACCAGTATGTGGCGCTGTAATTCTGCCACAGAGATACACTAAAAATGGAGAAGACTTGGAGCATGCGCATAACCTTGCGCGCTGCAATAATGATAGGCTCAGCAGAACTTTATTGAACAATTTAAACAAATGCACAAAATATAAATAAATGGTCTGGTACAAAATATGAAATGTCTTAATCAGACAACAGACAAGCATCATAGCATAAGAAAGATAATAAATAAATAACAAAAATGCATTGTTATTGTAGTCTGCAGTTGTTGTTGCTGATACGTGATGTAGCGATGTCTGACGTGAGTTCGATGCAGAATTATAAATTTGGCTTTAGTCCTACCTTATGAGAGACCACAGCTTCCTTGAACTTCAGAACCTCCTTGTCTTTGTTGATGTTTTTCTGAATGAAATTCCTCTTTATTATTTTCAGTTGCTCCTGTGAATGAATTTGCAATCAATAAGAATCCTGTTGTTAAAAAATAAAATAAACAGCATTTGTGCAGGATTGTGTTCCATTTTTTTTTTTTTTACAAATTTTCTACCATGAGCTACCTATTCTTACAAACAAGATATTCTTATTTCTCAATTATTTATCATAGAAGTAAGATTAAATTTGACTTACCTGTTTTTTTGCCATTTCAGCTGCAGCGGAGACTGTCTTATGTCCACTGTGCTGATTCCCCATACAAACTACACAAATACACTTCTTGTCATTGTAGCAGTAAACCTCCAGTGCTTTATGATGGTGAGGGCAGATCTGATGCTGTAGATTTGGGGAAGCTTTGACCAGCTTGTGCTTTTTAAAAGCTTCAGATTCATGATGAGGTTGGATGTGAGTTTGGCAGTAAGAAGCCATACAAACCAAACAAGACTGGATGGCTTTTACTTTTCTTCCTTTGCAAACATCACACGTCACGTCTCCAGGTCCAGCTGGATCTTCCTGCTTCATTCCCTCTAAAATATCAGCCAGTGCTTCTGCTGAGAGCTGGTCTTTGGTTGAATGTTATCCTGCATGTAGGGCAGCTGTAAACGCCTCTATGATCCTCCTGGTCCCAGCAGCTCTTAATACAGTCCATGCAGAAACTGTGCCCACAAGATGTAGTCACTGGATCCTTAAGCAGATTCAGACAGATCGGACAGTTTAAAGGATTTTCAGGATCGAAGAGAGAGTCTGCCATTTTGGTGCTTTCAAGTTGTCTGCCGTGTTTGTCAGGTTCTCCCAGTAGTGGTAAAAGGTATTTTGTGTAGACCTATACAACACAACAATTAAAACAATACAGCTATAACTTCCTGCGGTAACGTTAGTGTGGAAAAATACCTCTAATGTTTTCTTTTCAATCTATACACACAAACATGCGTACTTGACATGCACGTGCGCACAATTTACTTTTTTCCCTTGTATGTCATGTGCGGGGATCCTTAAACACACTTTTATTACCTCTTTCTTGGTTGGCCCAGTAGCCTATCGTTCACTCCACTGTCAACCGTGTTACTGAGATAATAGCGCAAATGAGCAACAGAAATATAACAGATTTATAAGTGCGCGATTCGTGTTTTTCGCAAAAGAAGGAAGTGCTCAAACTGAACAGAAAGAAATAGTGCGCAGCTCTTAAAGGCATATGGATGCTGCAGATCTGGAGCCGGTAGATAAATGATCCAGGCAGTTTTACGCCCCTGTTGTTCCCGATGCGTCCATTAGGAGGAGGATGTACAGCGACACGAATTGAAGGGGTAGTGTCCAATTCTATCAGTTACAATGGTGTACTTGTACAACTACTTCAGGTTTCTACTTATAACAACTCGGCAGTTTCCCTGTAACAGCTTTAGGTGTTGTTTATTATTTTACATTATTCTTCTATGGCAGTCAATTCTTCTATGGCTGTCATGTCTATCTGCGTTAACATGAATTATCTTGAACCAGCTGAAATGTTTTTAAAAGTAGCCTAGCCTACAAAATATATTTTCTTTCCAACTGTGCATTCTGAATAATAAATAAATATATTTCCCTAACCTGCATCAGTCCAGTGCTCGTCTTCTCATTAACAGTGTTTTTCTCCAACTGTTCATTTTATTTCAAAGGATTGCTGTGCGCTGCAAGTTTGTGCTCTTCTTCCAGTCTTTTAAAATATTTGAATGAATGAGTGTGCAGTAGGTATGTGCTTTAAATTGAAACAATTTAATCAATCTTAAGCCGTAGCGGAACATAGAGAACTACTTTGAATATTAATTAAGAATTTTGGACATAAACATGTAAAATGCATACAGCTAAAATTATTGACAATGAAAAAAAGACACAAAATAGTGATTCAAATAATTAATACAAATAAATAAATGTTCGTATGCCTCAGGTCTCGCACACTTTGGCATTGCAGTCACTGACACCCTGTGGGGAATTAATCGCTTAGCCTGTTTAATTACATACATTCAGATCGGCTCAGTCAGAATATCTCTTCTCCTGCCACTGTAAAAGTCCAGAGTTTTAAATCTTCTTGCGGACACTCATTTTAGGTGGCGTATAGTCAACAAGGTGACTACACAGAGCCGATCCTCCCTATACGCACACTACGCAAGCTGCGTAGGGCCCCGCAAATTACTCAAGGCCCCGCCTCCCCCTCGCGTCAAAGCGCGTCAATCAAAGTTTACAACATCGATGAGATAATTAAGCGGAACTATCCTTCTGGTCACGAAAAGAGAAACTGAGAGAAAAACACCATGTGAGTGAATTGCGGGAACAGCGATCAGGTAAACTTGTGTTCTCTCCTCTCCAAGTTTGATGTCAGCACAGAACAGAACAGTAAAGTTAAGTTGATGTGCATCTCTCTCTATCTGTCTGTCTCCAGCCCGATCTCATGAAAGCGCGTATTTATACCACGAATTTAATTTCTCGTGCCATTTATACGCCAAAAATAGTTTTTGCGTGCATATGATACGCACTTTTTGGCGTGTAATATGCACGCACTCCACACCCCTAATCCTACCCAAGAGATTTACAGTGCGTAGCATATGCACGCAAAAAACATTTTTGGCGTATAAATAGCACGATAAATTAAATTCGTGGTAGGCTATAGATACGCACTTTCATGAAATTACGTTTGATAATACAAAGGGCAACGGTTTTTGTTTATAAACTGCAGCTCGGAAAAGATAACCGCGTCGCGCGTTAACATGAGTTCATATGCGCGTGCACGAAATGAAACGCGCACTTTCCAGAAAAAAAAAAATCTATGGGGACCAGTTACCAGTACAATATGGGCGTTATGGCACTCTTCATTAGGCGCTCACTTTAAAACAAGACGATGATTATCAAGTCTCCAAATCAGAATAGTTACAACCCTGCAATAAAGCAAGATGGAAAGCAATCTATTGATATTGACTATTGCATTTAAAATGTTGATTGGCTGGACATACTGGTCAATATGGATGCACATCAATCAGTAAATAATAACCATTAAGTATTAATTATTGCTTTTATCATTTAAAACACAGTGACATGCAATGGCAAGCCATTTTAGCTTTTATTAATTCACAGGATGCATTTTTGATATCAATAATTAAATTTGTACTATTTAAAATGTGAATTATTGATATTAATATAAAATATGTCTATTTCTGATATCAGGAATTACATTTTCATTAGTACTAACTAAACGAGGGAGGATTGTAGTGGGAGAACTGGGGTGTCAGGTGTGACTGTGTGGCAATGGCAAATGGTTTACATGGCTCATGGGTCAGGTAGGAGGGCCCCTTAACAGATTTTTGCTTAGGGCCCCAGGGATGCCAGGATCGGCTCTGTGACTACAGCACATTTAAATGATACATAACCGGAAATAAATTAGTTGAACTATTTCAAAACAAGAAGTGCATCACGAAGCTCAGTTCAAATCCCTTAATCTACTAATTATGCCTTAAAAGTATTTACTGATTTTGTGAACTAAAATTACATTTTGAGGGTCTTTCATGAGACCATGGTGCATGTAAAAGTTAATGACCAAACGCATCTTTATAAAAGTTCACAATGCTGTTGCAGATCAAATATAATAAAGCTTGTAGTTAACACTTTTTATTTGTGTTTGTACTTCTAATCCTTGTCCAACGTGCAATGGGTTGTGGGTAATATTACCTGTTAAGTGTGCATGGATCTGTACTCTGGATTCTAACGTAGATTATCCAGCATCTTTGGATCAATACTTGATCACTTTCAACATACTGGGGTTTGGACAAATTTAAGAGGAATAGTATGTGAATTGTGACACAGGAGAGGTGAAAACTGTAGTTTGCTATCAATGAAAATGTGTTAATTTATATATTCTTCAGTTAATGAATAGGAGCCAGTGAGTTTTAGTCTTTTCTTCCATGTGACGTTAATCCAAATGAAATGGCTTTTCGAACAAGATTATTTTTATTTATTTTTTTTTACTGTGGAACTTGATTTTGTCCATGGGCAATTGATTGGATGGTTGTGGTTTGCTATTGGTGGATCTCATGTGAGTGACAGTGTCACTCGAAGATAAAAACTCACCACTTCCGAAGTGAAACTACAAATGGTGCTCAAAACTGATTGATCCAATTTCCCTTTGAGATCTTTAACTCAGAACATGACCTAACCTTAAGCAGGCTAGCCATGGAGCGCAAGTTCTTATGGCTATGAACACCAATAAAAGAAGAGACACTTTCATGGGGTCTAAAACCCAGAGTCAGCACAAACTAAACCGAAACCAACCTGGCCCCACCTAAACCGGCTTCATGGTTTAGGCCCCTGGTCTCTCTAACTACATTCTGTATCGAATAGGAAGCCAGTGAAAAGGTTTCATTATTTGTTTGTAAGGGACTAAATGGCTAAAAGTATTTTCTGAAGACATTCCTTTTCTCTGCAGCCTATGGAACTATGTATTGTATGGGAAACAGTGTTAATTTGAACTGTCCTTGTGAATGTGTGTAATCTGATACATGTTTGGATTTATTGTTCAGTGCTTTGAGGCAACATTTGTTGGTTTAAATGTGCTATAAAAATTCATTTAACTTGCTGACTGAAAAATAAATTGTTAAGGTTTGTTTGCAAATACCACCTGAGTAATAGTATTTAAAGACATGTTACTAATCATAATATATAATCTGTAATGTAACAATCTAGTCTTACAAGGACTTGGAAGCAGACCATCTCGAACTTTGGTGCTGTGACATTTTATTTTTCTATAGGAAAGAATGATGTCCAGATGTTTTGAAGGGTCATCAAGGTATACCTGGAAGCATCTGATCCTCAAAGTCCCTGCAATCAAAGTTCATACTTTAAGGAGCAAACTTACATAAAATAAACATATACATATATAAACATATATACAATTATTTTTACATATATAATTATTATTACATTCACCAAAGATTCATTAATTTAGTCATTTATTTTAGACTTTTTTTTTGTTTAATGAACATCTCAGCAAATGCAACCAAAACTCACATTTTTGAAAAGATGATGTTTCCAACAGAAAAAGTTCAGGTACAAAACTTATTTGTAATAAATACCTTTACCATAAACCCGCGTCAACCACCTCTTCTTCCTCTTCTGAGAGATCATCTATTTTTTTTTAAATGAAGCATGCATGTAAAAAGAGCAAACGTGCGACAGTTAAAGGAGTAGTTCACTTTTTAAAAAACTTTTGCTGATAATTTACTCACCCCCATGCCATCCAAGATGTCCATGTCTTTCTTTCTTCAGTCGAAAAGAAATTAACGTTAAGGTTTTTGATGAAAACATTCTAGGATTTTTCTCCATATAATGGACTTCATTGGATACCAAATGGTCCAAGGTCTAAATGACAGTTTCAGTGCAGCTTCAAATGGCTTTAAACGACAACAGACGATGAATAAGGGTCTTATCTTGCGAAACGATCGGTCATTTAAAAAATAAATAAAAACGTTCGAACGAAATGACTCGAAAAAAGATTTGTTCATTTTGATGAACAAGTTCGAACAGGAGAGTCATGAACGTGCATCACAGAACAGAGCAAGGCGAGCATTTGTGCTTATAAAACTTAAACGTTTTTATTTTTTAAATGACCGATCATTTCGCAAGATAAGACCCTTATTCATCGTCTGGTGTCGTTTAAAGCCATTTGAAGCTGCACTGAAACTGTCATTTAGACCTTGGACCATTTGGTATCCAATGAAGTCCATTATATGGAGAAAAATCCTAGAATGTTTTCATCAAAAACCTTCATTTCCTTTCGACTGAAGAAAGAAAGACATTGACATCTTGGATGACATGGGGGTGAGTAAATTATCAGCAAAAACTACTCCTTAAGTGCTACAAATGATCAAGTCTAATGCGAGCCTGTTTGATTTCCAAAGTAGTGGTTATAAAAAAAATTGCCACTGAGAAAACAAGAACCAAAGCATAAGAGAATGGCATACAATATAATAATAAATGTTTCTCCCCTTACCATCCTGGAATATTTGGACATCAGCAACTACAAAGACAGACACACATTAACTTACAATGCGAATTTTCTCTTGAAATAAAATGTATGATGTATAACATCATGATGAATATTATACAGCTGTTGAGGAACAGCTGAGATTTAAACACATTTTCAGTCAGCAGACTTTATAATAGACACCGTTATGGCATAATTTAAATCAAGTCAGTGCCCCACAATAATGTCCCTTCAAGGCCGTCCAGTCTCAGCCATATTAGTAATACCCTAGAGGTAGATATCGCTAAAAATGAAAGTTCAGCTCTTTTTACATGAATTGGGAAAGACCGGACTTCCAAAAAAAAAGGCTAAAAGACAGTTGAAAATATCATTTTACCTTCGTATAATATTTCACGCATGTGCTCTTCACAGACTTCATCCAGTTGGCTTTTCAGCTCTGAGAGAGATTGGGTTACTCTCTGAAATGTTAGGGTATTAACATCCCTGGATGAATTGTACGGGACAACTCCGGAATAGAAGCAGTAGTACTTCTGCAACTGGAAGAAAAACAAAAGAAAGTCCTACAAAAAGTCAGAAATCAACAATGCAGCATTTCATAAAAAAAATAAAAAAAAGCCATCCTCTAGATATTTTTCACCACCTTGAAGAAATAAACGTGATTCTCGGTGCATAAAAGTGGCTCCACTTTACTATTCTCCTTCTGTAGTTTGACAATGTCCTCCTCCAGTCTCTGTATGTGACTCTCTGCATCTCGTACTTCCTTGTTCTCCTGAGCTCTGATCTTCTCTCTCACCTCGGCTTGTATGTTCTGAATGGAGCGGATGATCTCGGTGAAGATTCGGTCACTGTTCTCCACTGCTGCCTGTGCAGAGCGCTGTCACAACACACACAACACTTGGTCAACATTTTGGTAACACTTTACAATAAGGTCCCATTAGTTAATGCATTAACCAACATTAACAATAAGCATCTTAATGTTAGTTAAAAATAAACCGGTTGTTGGTTGTTCTTGTTTGCTCAGGAAAATGAAATAATATTAACATACATTTTTTTTTTAAATAATGTATTGATAAGGGTTGAAACATTAACTGAGAAAGTGTTTTAAAAGATTTTTTTTTATTATTAGTTCATGTTAACAATTTCTTCTATTGATCCATAATCTTTATTAATAGGCAGGATCAACTAATCTAAGCCATTCAATGGCCCTACAGTGAAATTATGGAGGAGCTAATCTATTCTACTCTATTCGTTTCAGTGAAGTGACAGTTTTTCCGGGTTAGTCCCTGCTGGTAGTTTCCGTAATACAGTAGCACTATCTGGTTGCATGCTGACAGCCAATATTAAGTCTAATCTCATGACAAATAAATGCAAATCATTTAAGTCCCTTCTAAACAATTAAAAATGGAAATGAACCTGGAGTTATGTATAGCAGCAGATTCCAAGTGAAATGTCCACTGAGTGGCACCCAAAGGGATTTTTATTTTCTCTCAGACAGACAAACATATCGCCAAATCAAATTTTTCCAAATGTATTTGTTAGGACAGTAGAGATAGACAGAAAACAATAAGAGAGTAACAGGACCAGGAAAGGACCACCGACTTTAATTTAACCAGCACAATTACACACACCTAAAGGATTATTAGGAACACCATACTAATACTGTTTGACCCCCTTTCGCCTTCAGAACTGCCTTAATTCTACGTGGCATTGATTCAACAAGGTGCTGAAAGCATTCTTTAGAAATGTTGGCCCATATTGATAGGATAGCATCTTGCAATTGATGGAGATTTGTGGGATGCACATCCAGGGCACGAAGCTCCCATTCCACCACATCCCAAAGATGCTCTATTGGGTTGAGATCTGGTGACTGTGGGGGCCATTTTAGTACAGTGAACTCATTGTCATGTTCAAGAAACCAATTTGAAATGATTCGAGCTTTGTGACATGGTGCATTATCCTGCTGGAAGTAGCCATCAGAGGATGGGTACATGGTGGCCATAAAGGGATGGACATGGTCAGAAACAATGCTCAGGTAGGCCGTGGCATTTAAACGATGCCCAATTGGCACTAAGGGGCCTAAAGTGTGCCAAGAAAACATCCCCCACACCATTACACCACCACCACCAGCCTGCACAGTGGTAACAAGGCATGATGGATCCATGTTCTCATTCTGTTTACGCCAAATTCTGACTCTACCATCTGAATGTCTCAACAGAAATCGAGACTCATCAGACCAGGCAACATTTTTCCAGTCTTCAACTGTCCAATTTTGGTGAGCTCTTACAAATTGTAGCCTCTTTTTCCCATTTGTAGTGGAGATGAGTGGTACCCGGCTTGTTGTTGTTGTGGCTTCACAAATGCTTTGCTGCATACCTCGGTTGTAACGAATGGTTATTTCAGTCAAAGTTGCTCTTCTATCAGCTTGAATCAGTCGGCCCATTCTCCTCTGACCTCTAGCATCAACAAGGCATTTTCGCCCACAGGACTGCCGCATACTGGATGTTTTTCCCTTTTCACACCATTCTTTCTAAACCCTAGAAATGGTTGTGCGTGAAAATCCCAGTAACTGAGCAGATTGTGAAATACTCAGACCGGCCCGTCTGGCACCAACAACCATGCCACGCTCAAAATTGCTTAAATCACCTTCTTTCCCATTCTGACATTCAGTTTGGAGTTCAGGAGATTGTGACATGTGACATGTTCACATTCCAAGTGAAATGTCCACTGAGTGGCACCCAAAGGGATTTTTATTTTCTCTCAGACAGACAAACATATCGCCAAATCAAATTTTTCCAAATGTATTTGTTAGGACACTAGAGATAGACAGAAAACAATAAGAGAGTAACAGGACCAGGAAAGGACCACCGACTTTAATTTAACCAGCACAATTACACACACCTAAAGGATTATTAGGAACACCATACTAATACTGTTTGACCCCCTTTCGCCTTCAGAACTGCCTTAATTCTACGTGGCATTGATTCAACAAGGTGCTGAAAGCATTCTTTAGAAATGTTGGCCCATATTGATAGGATAGCATCTTGCAGTTGATGGAGATTTGTGGGATGCACATCCAGGGCACGAAGCTCCCATTCCACCACATCCCAAAGATGCTCTATTGGGTTGAGATCTGGTGACTGTGGGGGCCATTTTAGTACAGTGAACTCATTGTCATGTTCAAGAAACCAATTTGAAATGATTCGAGCTTTGTGACATGGTGCATTATCCTGCTGGAAGTAGCCATCAGAGGATGGGTACATGGTGGCCATAAAGGGATGGACATGGTCAGAAACAATGCTCAGGTAGGCCGTGGCATTTAAACGATGCCCAATTGGCACTAAGGGGCCTAAAGTGTGCCAAGAAAACATCCCCCACACCATTACACCACCACCACCAGCCTGCACAGTGGTAACAAGGCATGATGGATCCATGTTCTCATTCTGTTTACGCCAAATTCTGACTCTACCATCTGAATGTCTCAACAGAAATCGAGACTCATCAGACCAGGCAACATTTTTCCAGTCTTCAACTGTCCAATTTTGGTGAGCTCTTACAAATTGTAGCCTCTTTTTCCCATTTGTAGTGGAGATGAGTGGTACCCGGCTTGTTGTTGTTGTGGCTTCACAAATGCTTTGCTGCATACCTCGGTTGTAACGAGTGGTTATTTCAGTCAAAGTTGCTCTTCTATCAGCTTGAATCAGTCGGCCCATTCTCCTCTGACCTCTATCATCAACAAGGCATTTTCGCCCACAGGACTGCCGCATACTGGATGTTTTTCCCTTTTCACACCATTCTTTGTAAACCCTAGATATGGTTGTGCGTGAAAATCCCAGTAACTGAGCAGATTGTGAAATACTCAGACCGGCCCGTCTGGCACCAACAACCATGCCACGCTCAAAATTGCTTAAATCACTTTTCTTTCCCATTCTGACATTCAGTTTGGAGTTCAGGAGATTGTCTTGACCAGGACCACACCCCTAAATGCATTGAAGCAACTGCCATGTGATTGGTTGATTAAATAATTACATTAATGAGAAATTGAACAGGTGTTCCTATTAATCCTTTAGGTGAGTGTATGTTGTTAGCATTAATCTGTTAGCAGCTGTTAGGCTATAATAGGAACTTCCATTTCTCATCTTGTTCAAACGCTCGTTTTAGCGGTCAATAACACCGACCTTAAAAGAGATCACAGCTTTCTTGCACTGATGAACCTCCTTCTTCCAGTCAGTGGTTTTCTGAATGAAATCCCTCTTTTTTATTTTCAGCTCCTCCTGTGGATGAATTTACAATCAATAAGAATCCCGTTCTTAAGCGACTGTTGAATACGGCAGAACATCTCAAACGGGCATCAGACTAAAAAAAAAAAAGTTAGTAGAAACAGCACAATGAAGTGCATGTAATTGAGAACTATCTTCATACAGTTTATATATTAAATAAAATTACCTCATCTTACCTGTTTTTTTGCCATTTCAGCTGCAGCGGAGACTGTTTTATGTCCACTGTGCTGATTCCCCATACAAACTACACAAATACACTTCTGGTCATTGTAGCAGTAAACCTCCAGTGCTTTATGATGGTGAGGGCAGATCTGATGCTGTAGATTTGGGGAAGCTTTGACCAGCTTGTGCTTTTTAAAAGCTTTAGACTCATAATGAGGACGAACATGCGCTTGGCAGTAAGAAGCCATACAAACCAAACAAGACTGGATGGCTTTTACTTTTATTCCTTTGCAAACATCACATGTCACAGGCCTAGCTGGAGCTTTCTGCTTCATTCCCTCTAAAATATCAGCCAGTACAGTGCTTCTGCTGAGAGCTGGTCTTTGGTTGAATGTTGTCCTGCATGTAGGGCAGCTGTAAACCCCTCTATAAAAATCCACATCCCAGCATCTCTTAATACAGTCCATGCAGAAACTGTGCCCACAAGATGTAGTCACTGGGTTCTTGAGCAGAGTCAGACAGATCGGACATTTTAAATGATTTTGAGTATGAAAAGGAGATTCTGCCATTCTGGGTTTTTTTAAACCCAGTGGAAAATTCACTGTAGAATAATAGCGGTTTGGAATCTTTTGAAATCAGAATGGGAGTGGCTCCTGTTCAAACATGACAAAATGAAAATTAATCATTATTTCCTACTTCAAGTTTCAGAAAATTTCACTATATATCTGCAGTCTGCACCATCCTGAAAAGCACTATACATACATTTAAAATTCAGAAACACATTTGCCTTACTGTAAATACACCTTGCTGCTCAATTGATTCTCAAAACAATCTCACACAAGATCTTGACAAAGAAGTTGGGATCCCACTTTATGTATGCAGTGTTGTCAAGTGGTACAAAGGGTCTTTTGTGCAGACCTACTACACATTCAATTAAAGGGATAGTTCACCCATAAATGAAAATTATCCCATAATTAACTCACCCTCAAGTCATCCTAGATGTATATGACTTTCTTCTTTCAGCCAAACACATTCAGAGTTATAAAAAAAGAATAAAAATGTCCTGGCTCTTCCAAGCTTTATAATGTCAGTGAATGGGAGGGGGTCCAGATTTTGAAGCCCAAAAAAGTGCATCTATCCGCCTAAAAAGTGCATCCATCCATCCATCCTAAAAGTGCATCCATCCATCCTAAAAGTGCATCCATCCGTCATAAAAGTGCATCCATCCGTCATAAAAGTGCATCCATCCGTCCTAAAAGTGCATCCATCCGTCATAAAAGTGCATCCATCCGTCATAAAAGTACTCCACACTGCTCCGGGGGGTTAATAAAGGCATTCTGAAGCAAAGCAATCGTGTTTGTGTATGAAAAATCCATATTTAAAACTTTAAAAAACTTGGTTCCGACAGATGGCCGTAAGCATCAATTTACGGCGAAAGAGTTACCCTTGACGTATTGACGAATGGAAGCGCAAAGGATACAACAAAACAAAACACCGATCACAAATTAGACTTCAAAATCAGGACCGCCATTCACTACCATTATAAAGCTTGGAAGAGCAATGATATTTTTAATATAACTCCAATTGTGTTTGTCTGGAAGAAGAATGTCATACACACCTAGGATGGCTTGAGACGAGTGAGTAAATAATGGGATCATTTTTGTGAACTATCCCTTTAAGGGTGCTTTCACACTGGCTGTTTAATTCGAAACAGGGGGTGGTTCACATAAACCGGTATTGTTAAAGTTGTCATCATCATGCAGACCTGAGACCACCAGAAGCAGGTGGTCTGTGTGTTCGGTTGCACTGGAAGTTCTAGAACTGTGGATTGATCTGTGTGAATGTGAAAGCAACTCAAATATGTCCGCACTTGTTCAGGAAGTAAAGTAGCCTGAGCAATGAGCATCATTAATTCAACAAAACAATGTAGATGATACGAGCGAAAGTGACTGTAGTGTAATCGTGCAGAGTGAGTGGAATCAGCTTTCTCCTCAAAAGGGTTCGTTTGCAAGTCTTTGAGGGACGCACACAGGGTTTGAAATTAACAACCGCCAAATGAACTTTGGTAACGCTGTCAAATCACTAGCCAATTTGGCGTGTTTACTCACTTTGCTGGGGAAGTTCCTGTAAATCAAATCTGCGCGGATTTAGCGCAAATACTAAACTAGTGACCGAGTCATCATGATATATTAAATACAGCACATTGCACAGAATCTGCTCATATCTGGCTTACTTGAACACACACGTCACTAAGCAACAAATAATGGCCGCTTGTTCACTTATTGAAGCAATAGCAAAGAATAAAAAGCATTTGGTTTACAGAAAAGTCATTGCTATTTTCCCACATCCTACATGTTTTTTTAACTGTATTGATCTGTCTACATAAAACACATTTTTGGTCAAAATAACGAAAGAGGAAGGGAGGAGATTGCTGGATGACAGGATTTTGTTTGAATAAGAAATGTTTGAAAAAAATAAATATATATATATAATAATAATAATAATAAATTATATATATATATATATATATTAAGCTGTGCTGTAGTTAATCTGGTTAATTTTTGGCTAGTAGAAGTTCTAATTGGCCGGTAACTTAAAAAATTAGTAGCCGAATTGGCCTGTGGGTGAAAAGTTAATTTCAAACCCTGGACTCACAGTAAACTCAAGTGTCCTTCACTTTACTGCGCATAATACAGGGCTGCCAACTTTTGAGTTCAGCTTAGAGTGAGATTTTGGGGGGCGGGGCTTGGGTTATGGGGGAGGGGCTTATTGAGGGGCATGGCTTGGTGTGGGGAAAAATACAAACACAAAATCCTTGCATTAGCAGAAGTGTATAAGTATATATTGATTGTCAAAGTATTTGGTATCTGTACAGAATTTCTTGGGAGATTTACATTACATTTAATTTTACATTTAACATTTTAATTGACATTCTGTTCTTAGAAAACAATAATTAACATTAACTACTTGGCATGTCCATATTTGTCATCTGGAAATGCTTTTGTACTGTTTTTATGATAAAGTTATGTAAAATAACTGCTCAGTGCTGCAAAACAAACAACTCTGCTATTGCTAACTTAATTCTAAACTATATAACAGGCCTATTACGAGCCTAAACTGGATGGAGACAAGGAGCGCCCTGTAACTCACTGACCTGCCTGCGTTCACAATTCACACGGTGCAGATGGGAGGGAGAACGGCTGACTACACAGTTTATGGGAATAAATTGTGTATTTCCCTCACAATTGTCACAAAAAACTCACACTGTCGGTCTGGTCTCCAGAGCCGGTCCGAGCCTTTTGGGGGCCCTAAGCAGAATTTGATTTGGGGGCCCCCTCCCACTACGCGAAGTCCCCTGTGCTTGACGATTATTGACACAAATGCCACGCAATAATGATACATTATGAATGAATACAGTAAGGTTATGTATCAATACAAAATAAATAGGCCTACTTAATAAAAAATAGATGCCTACTTAAATAAAAAAGTTTTAACTTTTACTTTACTCTTTTACTAACTCTTTAAAACTTCTTAAAACAAACTGTCTCGTCTCAAAACATATAAAATAATTTTTTTGCTAAAATAATGACAAAACTGAGAAATCAGAAATATAATAAGAGCAAGGGTTCAACAATGACAATTATTGTTGAAAACTGTAAAAATATTATTATTTCTCAACTGTCTCAATACAGTGTAACTGTCCACTGGGTTGTGTTGCGAAAGACACGCAAGCTCGCTTAATCACCTCTCTGTCGTCGTGCGCGTGCGCGGTTAGGAGCGCGCCGTTAAGAGCTCAACACATCTGTCTCGCATGCACGCTCGCTCGCTATAGATTACAGGATATTTTAACTAATTTGCGGTAAAACTAGTCGATCACGAATGGCTCAACTGGTAGATCTATAGATAAACTTATCTTTCAGGCATTTGACCGACCGGGTTGACACTTCAGCGTGAGAAATCGGGGGTGTGGCGTGAGAGCGTGAGAATTGGCTCAATTGCGTGAGTCTCACGGTGAATGCGTGAGAGTTGGCAGCCCTGATAATAGCACCGAATTATTAATAATAATAATAATAAAAAAACGCGTTCTGTTTTCTATCATACGACGTGCATGTTTGTGATGATGGTTGAAGTAAAATGCAGGAGGGTTCGATGGAATCAAATGAGTGTGAAACCAGATCAACGCTGCAGTCGCACTCGGACTGCCACTCAAACCAAACGTGCCAGGTATGAAAGCCACCGTAACAAATAATACAGCCATACAATCTTGAACCTGCTGATGCAGGCCTACACTAGAGTGTGGAAATATAGACTACCTTCCTTTTTTTTTTTCTCAAACACCCTGTAATGCGTTTTAGATATAGTCGTTTAATAACTCTTAGTTAACTTAGACTCACAATTTTGTTGCATTCCACGGGTGTTGTTTTAACTTCGCAAATCACCGTCGTCAGGCAAGGTATCAGTCACACCACTCAACTTCGTTAATGAGCATGTTAAATAGCCTGTATAGACCATTTGGAAGCAGACGTCACAGCTACGTCCCTGCAGGTGCGCGCGCTGTAAAAAAAAAAAAAAAAAAGGGTAGCATATTCATCCCCTGCTACAAATTAATGTTTTTTCCTTGTTTTGTAAAATTGTATGCTATGTTGGTTTCTTGTTCTATCTGCAAGAAAAAAAAAGAAAAAAAAAAAAGGGCAGCAGATTCGAATCCAAGTTTTTTGGAGTCGAGTCCCACCGGAGGAGTCGAATTCACACCATTTACTTCTCATCAAAAAAGGATCAGGAATAATTTAGGCTGCTGTTAAATTAACATTTAGCTATATTTAAAGCTGCTGTCCGTAACTTTTGGCGCTCTAGCGGTTAATAAACAGAACTGCATGCGTTTTGCGGAAGAACATTTTAGCCGGAGTTACTTCTCTCTTATCCAATGACTCCCGCAGGTACTGGGCTACTCCGCAGTGGTACGAACCGAACCAGTCTAAAATCGTCGGAATATAAACACGTATTATAGGTGCTGATGGTGTAGTGATTCAAATGGCAAATTAAGTTAATAGCTTTAAATACAGGCTTTACCCTCTTCCACCATAAATTGTCGCTGTTTTAGTCACTGCAACTTCCCGAACACACACAATAAATTATGGGCCTCCCAAGCATACAGGCTTAATGAGTTTATGCATTCCGCAATTAATTGGAATGTTAAATTTGTATTACTTGGTCCGCCCGACCTGTATCCGCAGTATCATAACATACAAACAGGTAGCGGATCATTACTGTTGAATGAGATTAACTTGCATTGAACCTGGAGTAATCTTTTAATCAAGGGGGCACTAAATAGAAAATAAATCTTGAAATATATATAATTTTTACATGATAAACATCTATCAGAATCTGCAAAGGGGGTGAAAACTTATGCACCCAACTGCATATATTCTGTCTACGTACAGATTAGATTGAAGAACCCAGGCTTCTGTGTGTGTTAGACTACGTGGCATCTCATCTTGTCCACTAGATGGCAGCACAGTCCGGGTTTTGCAGTGATTCTTTCCTTTCCTGTCCACCTCTTGAACATTACACAGGCCACATGCACCACACATGACCTCTTTTATGAATACAAATCACCAGTAAATGACACATTTAGTGCCTGTCTCAAGTTCCCACAACTCTGGGTTGCCAGATTTCGATACTAAATCACACTCATAAAGTAGAGTTCACGTGGGAGATCAGAGCATGCCTGTAAAGTAACATCCATACCATTTCTTGTCCAAAAAGTGCAAATCAACATGCTCAATTATTGATGAAATAAGTACAGATTTCTGTGAGTTAGACCTGACAACATTGCACATTTAGGAATAGCAGGATGAATGCGCTGGTTGACTGATTGTACGGAATCCAGATCCGCTCCATCCATATCAAAACAGGAGGGACGTGGCGTCGTGTTCAGGCTATCAGCGTGCAGATCTGTCACGACACCTCCTGTTGTGTGCTTTATCTGTGGATCAGTGTGAGGCTCAATGGGTAACCCGTAACTGCATGAACGCACACTGATTCAGAACACTGAGCACCATCATGAATAAACACAACTTATGCAGCTCTTTCCTTCAGATATGCTCAATTCATCATTCAATGTCTGTAATAACATGCTGTATGAACACAAATGTCTCAAAGACATTAGTGCAAGATCCTTTTAAGTTAAACACATGTTTGAAAAACTACATATTTTTAATGTTTCAATGACTAATGTCGCCTTCATACATAGGCCACTGTTCAAAAGTTCACTGTTAAAAACGATGTTTTTGAAAGAAGTCTCTTATGTTCACTGAGGCTGCATTCAAAATACACCAAACCTGTAAAATTTTGAAATATAATATTTCTAATATATATTATTTTAAAATATATTCCTGCAATGCTGATTTGCTGCTCAAAAAACATTATTATCAATGCTGAAAACAGTTGAATTGCTTAATATTTATGTGAAAAACCATGATACTTTTTTTTCTGGATTCTTTGATGAATAGAAAGTAAAAAAAAAAACACAGCATTTTTTTTTTTTTTTTTTACTTTTTTAACATTATAAATGTATTTATTGTCACTTTAGATCAGTTTAATGGTTCCTTGCTGAATAAAAGTATACATTTCTTTAAAGTCTTACTGATCCCAAACATTTTTATGGTAGTGTATGTCTTAATATTTTTAAACTCAAAATTATAAACATGAAATCATAGTTTGTTTTACATTATGAGTGGTGATGGATATGACATTTTGGTTACTTCTAACATGAAAAACAATGTCAGATTATTAAGAAATATTCGGTGTTTCTTTACTTTTTCACTTGAAATTTCTCAAAAGCAATGGGAATATATTTTTAGATTGTTTTTCCCCCCTGTGTCCTCAGTATCATTTTCCATTTTTTTAAATTCCTTTAACTAACAAAAGCCAGTGTCCACAGTGACATTATACAGGAAGTAATATTATTTTTTATGGGAATTAGGAGGTCAAGGTTTGGCTCTTTATTAACTTTATTAACCAACTTTATCTCTTTAGAATATGTTAGGCATGTTCTTTTCATTTACAATGAATCAAGTTAAAGTGCCTGATCAAAGCAGATTTTTGAAAGTCTGGTAAATGTTTTAATTGCAATACTTCTTTAAATTACAACTCAAACATTAACGTTCAAAGGGTACTTCATAACAGAAATGACCCATTTATGAATATACAGCACAGTGAATATAAAGGCCCTGTCTTCATTTCCTAGACAGGCCTGAAACATGCAAACTCAGGGGAAAGACAAACACAAACACAGACTACAGTCATTTTTCCCACAATGTTTCCACAGGCCTATCATCTTAACACACCTAACCCGGTAACCCATTAAAAAGAAGCAGTATGCACAGCTGGTTTAGGTAACTTAAACCCTTAATGTAGAAAAACTATTTTTTAAAATGTGATTCATTGTGACTCAATGTTGTTTCAGATGCAGATGGAGCTCCAGGAGCAGCGAATGGGACCAGCAATTACTAAACACTCATAAAAACGACCTCGATGTAAATGAGGTATGAGGAGGCCCTTCTAAAACACAACATCTACTTGCTATTTTATTCGACAATATAAATTCCCAGCCGACAATATAAGTGCCAGGGTGGGCTGTGCGTGTTTCACTATGAGAGCCAAATTTCTGGAAAAGGTCCTCTCAAATACAGTAAAACCTCTTACAACTAAGTTGTCAATATGATCCTCATTAGTTAAAAAAAGGGGTTCATAAATGGGCCAAATAACTTCTTAAATAAAAAAATGTGCCTAGGTATACACTAGACTAGAGTATACATTACTAGAGCATTCTGGGTATTTGCTTCCCAGCTGACAAAAATACTTCTCCATTGAGTTGTGGAGTTATTGAGTTACAAAATGTTATTTCTGAATGCAGTCTTGAATGAACATTCAAAACGTCCAATTTTTTTAAATGGTTAAAAAAAACATTTTTGGCTATGTCAATGTTACGGGAACATTCCATTTTTTTTATCATTTCGAAAATATGACGAGAATGAAACAAGTAGTAACGTTTAAAAAAAACTTTAGGCAAACACGCAACGAAATGATTCAGGTAAAAAAAACTTTTAATGAATGATGCAATAATGTTTTTGTGCTTGTATTGAATGATGTATATAAGTAATGTTTTTAAACTTTTTGAGAAC
>NW_026606615.1:1482500-1485000 GCF_029890125.1 Rhinichthys klamathensis goyatoka
GTCAATAGGCATACATCAATAAAATACGTTACAATTATATTTACAGCAGGACTTCTCAAAAGGGGACAGACATACTAAACATGTGACACACAATTCAGACAAATAAGCAAGCAAACACAGATTGCAAAGGCACAAGAACAATTCATACAGTAAAACAATACAACAAGACACAAACAATAATCATACAGAGGCCACATTAAGGCACATTAAGGCACATACTGGACATAACATTGAGGCAGGCAGCAGAAACCAAGTGGCAACAACATGATCATGTCACATCAAATACACAACACATCTGTCAAATTAGTGTGTGCAGCTGTAATTGTCAGACAGCCAGTTTTTAAGATGTATAGTAAAATTGGAATACATTTGTATATCTTTGATTGTAGTGGGCAGTGAATTCCAATTTTGTATCGCTTTAATAGAAAATGATAATTGACCGAATGTGCTTTTCCTAAATGGGATAGTAAGATCACCTCGTGTTGTGCTTCTGGTAATCTGACTGTTGTTATGGCGTTGGATTATAAATGAATTGAGAGGAGCTGGAGCGTTATTATGCATAATTTTGTGGACCAAACAGATGTTTTTGTATTTAATTATATCTTCCCAGCTTAGCAGTTTATGATTTTTAAGAATTATACAATGATGGGAACTATTAGGCTTCTGGTCCAAAACTTTGAGAGTTTTTTTATAGAGAGTTGCCAATGGCTTTAATGTTAAACCATTAGTTTGACCCCAACTTGTCAGACAGTATGTTAGATGTGACACAATCATGGTATCCATAAATAATTTGGCCGCATGAAAAGTCAGTGCATTTCTAATATGTCTAAAATTAGCTAAACTAAACTTGACCCTTTTACACACGTTTTTAATATGTGGTTTAAAAGAAAGATTAGAATCAATAATAACGCCCAAATACTTAACTTGGGGCACAATACTAATGTTTTGACCAGATATCATTATGTTTGAAACAATATTACATTGTCTCTTAGTGAAAAACATTCCCACAGTTTTATCTATGTTTAGTTGAAGGCACGAACGATTTAGCCAATTGGTGATTTGATCCATAGCTGTTGTAAGTTTAGCAGCAGCCAGATGTTTTGTCTTGGCATGTACATAAATTACAGTGTCGTCCGCGTACATTAGTGTATTAATATCCGGGCAAACTGATGGCAGATTATTGATATATACACTAAATAAAAGCGGACCAAGGATCGATCCTTGTGGTACTCCTGTGTGTAAGTTGAGAACTGGTGAACGATGATTGTTCACCGAAACACACTGACTTCTACCTGATAAATACGATTCAAACCATTTAATTGCAGAAGAGGATAAATTAAAATTAGAAAGTCTCGCAATAAGGACCTTATGGTTGACTGTGTCAAAGGCTTTACGGAGATCTAAAAACACAGCACCAACAACACCTCCCTTGTCAACCATTGCTCGAACAGTCTCTAAAAAGAGACAGTTAGCTGTTTCTGCAGAGTGATGGGCCCTGAAGCCAAACTGCATCGAGTGAAGAGGGAATGGACTATTGTTAAAAAAAGAGACAAGCTGCTCTGATACAAATTTTTCGACAACCTTGGAGACCACAGGTAGAATACTGATTGGACGGTAGTTACATATGTTCAAAGGATCATTTGATTTAAATATAGGAGTTACTATTGCTGTCTTCCAGATAGTTGGAAATATCCCCTTTAATACTGACTGGTTAACAATTTGTGTAATAGGGTATGCTAGGTGTTCATTCAGTAATTTAAGCATTTTAGAATCCATTCCATAGAAATCTTTTGCTGTTGAGATTTTAAGAGAATTAATAAGTGCCTGAGTTTTCAATTCAGAAATAGGTTGAATGCTAAAAGAAGGCTTACTTTTATCTATTTTGACAATATCTGGAGTTGTTAAAGAGAAATTACGTGCTATTTCATCCACAGAATTGACAAAATATTCATTAAGAGCTACAGCTATTTGTGCTGGATCTTGAATTAATTTACCTTTTAGGTTTAACTCTAACTGGTTTCTAGGCCTATGCCAGATTCCCATCACATTCTTAATCTGTTCCCATATCAACTTTGTATTACCCTTTCCCTCATTAATAATTGTTATAAAAAAATTGGCCTTGGCCTTTCTGATCATTTTAATTACTTGATTACGTAATGAAGTGAACCTATACCTATCACTGCTTAACTTGGTTTTTAATGATCTTTTTAAGGCAGAATCTCTTTCTTTCATCAGATTAAATATTTCAGTATTAAGCCAAGGGAGTGAATTCGTTTTTGTTTTCTTTCCTTTTACCTTTCTAGAGAACTCCTTTACTAGACATTGTAGCTTGGTCGCAAATGTCTTGCTCACTTCTTCTATGTTATTCCCTGTAAATATATTTGTCCATTTAGTCTGCTGTACTGCCCTTTGAAAATTATCCATTTCATTCTTTGGAATCCTGAATTGCTCGACAGGTTTATTAGAGTAATGAAAACGTTTTTTTGTAAGTTTTCTTGAC